>NW_022262654.1:0-10000 GCF_002021735.2 Oncorhynchus kisutch | reverse complement strand
GACAGAGCGAGAGAGAGAGAGAGACAGAGATAACAAAGCCACCACCTACAGAGAGAAAGAGAGAGACAGAGATAACAAAGCCACCACCTACAGAGAGATGAACCTGGAGAAGAGGCTCTCTAGGCTCTAGGCTTCTCTTGAGAGTCAGGTCCTTTCTCAATAGCAAGGCTATGCTCACTGAGTCTGTACATAGTCAAAGTTTTCTTAAGTTTGGGTCAGTCACAGTGGTCAGGTATTCTGCCACTGTGTACTCGCTGTTTAGGGTCAGTCACATTCGTCAGGTATTCTGCCACTGTGTACTCGCTGTTTAGGGTCAGTCACATTCGTCAGGTATTCTGCCACTGTGTACTCGCTGTTTAGGGTCAGTCACATTCGTCAGGTATTCTGCCACTGTGTACTCGCTGTTTAGGGTCAGTCACATTCGTCAGGTATTCTGCCACTGTGTACTCGCTGTTTAGGGTCAGTCACATTCGTCAGGTATTCTGCCACTGTGTACTCGCTGTTTAGGGTCAGTCACATTCGTCAGGTATTCTGCCACTGTGTACTCGCTGTTTAGGGTCAGTCACATTCGTCAGGTATTCTGCCACTGTGTACTCGCTGTTTAGGGTCAGTCACATTCGTCAGGTATTCTGCCACTGTGTACTCGCTGTTTAGGGTCAGTCACATTCGTCAGGTATTCTGCCACTGTGTACTCGCTGTTTAGGGTCAGTCACATTCGTCAGGTATTCTGCCACTGTGTACTCGCTGTTTAGGGACAAATAGCAGCCAGGACCGGGAGTCTAATTGTGTTTCTGTGTGGCTCTGTAGGGTCTGTTTGTTTGTGAACAGAGCCACACAAGGAAAACAGACATCTGGATGACATCTTATGGAGACAAGACAGGGTTGTCCTGTGTCACCCATTGTCTTCACACATGATGGCAGTAGGTGGATATTAGGTTGTGAAAGAGGTCGTAGGCCTTCTCTATAGATGTCTATAGAAATACAGATCTAATCTAGGGCTGAGATGCTAATTCAATAACCATGGAATGAAGACATTCATGGAAAATAAAATAGATTTCAAAACCATTTTAGGATAAAAAATAATTAAAAATAAAGTTTATTACATGTATTTTCATGTAGATACTAATAGCTGGAGTGTAATAATTATAAGACGTTATTTTTGCTGATTTAGTTTGTCTTCTAAACTTTCAACATCCCCCTCTTTCCAACTTTCCTTTTGATGCTCGACTAATCACTAGATGAGCGGGGGTGTAAAGAGGAATAGGCTGTGGCACTGCAGAAAAAAATACAACATTTGATGAGTGGACTTTCTTTCATACAATATACCAGTCACGGTCCAATACATCCCTCGATTCTACCACGGTGATACCAGTCTGCCTGTTAATGTATAGAGTAATACAGGCTGATCAGGCCCGGTCCAATACATCCCTGATACCAGTCTGAGTGTTAATGTATAGAGTAATACAGGGTGATATCAGGCCCGGTCCAATACATCCCTGATACCAGTCTGAGTGTTAATGTATAGAGTAATACACGCTGATCAGGCCCGGTCCAATACATCCCTGATACCAGTCTGCCTGTTAATATATAGAGTAATACACGCTGATCAGGCCCGGTCCAATACATCCCTGATACCAGTCTGACTGTTAATGTATAGAGTAATACAAGCTGATCAGGCCCGGTCCAATACATCCCTGATACCAGTCTGAGTGTTAATATATAGAGTAATACACGCTGATGAGGCCCGGTCCAATACATCCCTGATACCAGTCTGACTGTTAATGTATAGAGTAATACTCGCTGATCAGGCCCGGTCCAATACATCCCTGATACCAGTCTGACTGTTAATGTATAGAGTAATACAGGCTGATCAGGCCCGGTCCAATACATCCCTGATACCAGTCTGACTGTTAATGTATAGAGTAATACAAGCTGATCAGGCCCGGTCCAATACATCCCTGATACCAGTCTGAGTGTTAATATATAGAGTAATACACGCTGATGAGGCCCGGTCCAATACATCCCTGATACCAGTCTGACTGTTAATGTATAGAGTAATACTCGCTGATCAGGCCCGGTCCAATACATCCCTGATACCAGTCTGACTGTTAATGTATAGAGTAATACAGGCTGATCAGGCCCGGTCCAATACATCCCTGATACCAGTCTGCCTGTTAATATATAGAGTAATACAGGCTGATCAGGCCCGGTCCAATACATCCCTGATACCAGTCTCCCTGTTATTAATGTATAGAGTAATACACGCTGGCCCGGTCCTGGCTGATAAGGCTCCCTTTCATACTCACAAAGCACAATAGTAGCCTAGGATATACAGTATCGGCCCACAATGCACTTAATATCAATACCCATGTGGTAGTCCACCGTTTGTAAAAACAGACAATTAACGGTTAATTCCTGTCATTTGGTGACATTCATTTCTGTTAACGCGTGTAATAATTACAGTAATTTACAGAACATCCAAGATCATGTGATAGAGGAAAGAGATCAACTCTGCTGGACAAAGAAAATGGAACGACATGGAACGAATGTCTCAAAACAAGACAGTTCTATAGACTGCTGTAAACTGTAGGAGACAGTCAGGCTGCTGTAAACTGTAGGAGACAGTTCTATAGACTGCTGTAAACTGTAGGAGACAGTCAGGCTGCTGTAAACTGTAGGAGACAGTTCTATAGACTGCTGTAAACTGTAGGAGACAGTTCTATAGACTGCTGTAAACTGTAGGAGACAGTTCTATAGACTGCTGTAAACTGTAGGAGACAGTTCTATAGACTGCTGTAAACTGTAGGAGACAGTTCTACAGACTGCTGTAAACTGTAGGAGACAGTTCTATAGACTGCTGTAAACTGTAGGAGACAGTTCTATAGACTGCTGTAAACTGTAGGAGACAGTCAGGCTGCTGTAAACTGTAGGAGACAGTTCTATAGACTGCTGTAAACTGTAGGAGACAGTTCTATAGACTGCTGTAAACTGTAGGAGACAGTTCTATAGACTGCTGTAAACTGTAGGAGACAGTCAGGCTGCTGTAAACTGTAGGAGACAGTTCTATAGACTGCTGTAAACTGTAGGAGACAGTCAGGCTGCTGTAAACTGTAGGAGACAGTTCTATAGACTGCTGTAAACTGTAGGAGACAGTTCTATAGACTGCTGTAAACTGTAGGAGACAGTCAGGCTGCTGTAAACTGTAGGAGACAGTTCTATAGACTGCTGTAAACTGTAGGAGACAGTTTCTATAGACTGCTGTAAACTGTAGGAGACAGTTCTATAGACTGCTGTAAACTGTAGGAGACAGTCAGGCTGCTGTAAACTGTAGGAGACAGTTCTATAGACTGCTGTAAACTGTAGGAGACAGTTCTATAGACTGCTGTAAACTGTAGGAGACAGTTCTATAGACTGCTGTAAACTGTAGGAGACAGTTCTATAGACTGCTGTAAACTGTAGGAGACAGTCAGGCTGCTGTAAACTGTAGGAGACAGTCAGGCTGCTGTAAACTGTAGGAGACAGTTCTATAGACTGCTGTAAACTGTAGGAGACAGTCAGGCTGCTGTAAACTGTAGGAGACAGTCAGGCTGCTGTAAACTGTAGGAGACAGTCAGGCTGCTGTAAACTGTAGGAGACAGTCAGGCTGCTGTAAACTGTAGGAGACAGTTCTATAGACTGCTGTAAACTGTAGGAGACAGTTCTATAGACTGCTGTAAACTGTAGGAGACAGTCAGGCTGCTGTAAACTGTAGGAGACAGTCAGGCTGCTGTAAACTGTAGGAGACAGTCAGGCTGCTGTAAACTGTAGGAGACAGTCAGGCTGCTGTAAACTGTAGGAGACAGTTCTATAGACTGCTGTAAACTGTAGGAGACAGTTCTATAGACTGCTGTAAACTGTAGGAGACAGTTCTATAGACTGCTGTAAACTGTAGGAGACAGTCAGGCTGCTGTCAACTGTAGGAGACAGTCAGGCTGCTGTAAACTGTAGGAGACAGTCAGGCTGCTGTAAACTGTAGGAGACAGTTCTATAGACTGCTGTAAACTGTAGGAGACAGTTCTATAGACTGCTGTAAACTGTAGGAGACAGTTCTATAGACTGCTGTAAACTGTAGGAGACAGTTCTATAGACTGCTGTAAACTGTAGGAGACAGTTCTATAGACTGCTGTAAACTGTAGGAGACAGTTCTATAGACTGCTGTAAACTGTAGGAGACAGTTAGGCTGCTGTAAACTGTAGGAGACAGTCAGGCTGCTGTAAACTGTAGGAGACAGTTCTATAGACTGCTGTAAACTGTAGGAGACAGTCAGGCTGCTGTAAACTGTAGGAGACAGTCAGGCTGCTGTAAACTGTAGGAGACAGTCAGGCTGCTGTAAACTGTAGGAGACAGTTCTATAGACTGCTGTAAACTGTAGGAGACAGTCAGGCTGCTGTAAACTGTAGGAGACAGTTCTATAGACTGCTGTAAACTGTAGGAGACAGTTCTATAGACTGCTGTAAACTGTAGGAGACAGTTCTATAGACTGCTGTAAACTGTAGGAGACAGTTCTATAGACTGCTGTAAACTGTAGGAGACAGTTCTATAGACTGCTGTAAACTGTAGGAGACAGTCAGGTTGCTGTAAACTGTAGGAGACAGTTCTATAGACTGCTGTAAACTGTAGGAGACAGTCAGGTTGCTGTAAACTGTAGGAGACAGTTCTATAGACTGCTGTAAACTGGTAGGAGACAGTCAGGCTGCTGTAAACTGTAGGAGACAGTTCTATAGACTGCTGTAAACTGTAGGAGACAGTTATATAGACTGCTGTAAACCGTAGGAGAAAGTCAGGCTGCTGTAAACTCGATTTAATAAGGACTAAGAGACACATACTGCTGCACAAGAGAGGAGAGGAGGGGATAGGAGGGATGGCAAAGGAGAGAAGAGGAGAGGGAGGAGGGATAGGAGAGGAGAGGACAGGGGAGGAGGGGATAGGAGAGGAGAGGAGATGAGAGGAGAGGAGAGGAGAGAAGAGGGGAGGAGAGGATAGGATAGGAGAGGAGAGGGGAGGAGGGGATAGGAGGGGACAGCAAAGGAGAGGAGAGGAGAGGAGAGGGGAGGAGGGGATAGGAAAGGATGGCAAAGGAGAGAAGAGGAGAGGGGAGGAGGGGATAGGAGGGGACGGCAAAGGAGGGGAGAGAAGGGAGGGGAGAGGAAAGCAGTGGTCTGACAGAGGTGTTTTATGGGTAGGAGAAACGCTGGTGAAATCACAACAGGTGGTTCCCACTGCTCCACATCCTCCCATCAGACAGGTGGTTCCCACTGCTCCACATCCTCCCATCAGACAGGTGGTTCCCACTGCTCCACATCCTCCCATCAGACAGGTGGTTCCCACTGCTCCACATCCTCCCATCAGACAGGTGGTTCCCACTGCTCCACATCCTCCCATCCAGACAGGTGGTTCCACTGCTCCACATCCTCCCATCAGACAGGTGGTTCCCACTGCTCCACATCCTCCCATCAACAGGTGGTTCCCACTGCTCCACATCCTCCCATCAGACAGGTGGTTCCCACTGCTCCACATCCTCCCATCAGACAGGTGGTTCCCACTGCTCCACATCCTCCCATCAGACAGGTGGTTCCCACTGCTCCAAATCCTCCCATCAGACAGGTGGTTCCCACTGCTCCACATCCATCAGACAGGTGGTTCCCACTGCTCCACATCCTCCCATCAGACAGGTGGTTCCCACTGCTCCACATCCTCCCATCAACAGGTGGTTCCCACTGCTCCACATCCTCCCATCAACAGGTGGTTCCCACTGCTCCACATCCTCCCATCAGACAGGTGGTTCCCACTGCTTCCACATCCTCCCATCAGACAGGTGGTTAACACTGCTCCACATCCTCCCATAAACAGGTGGTTCCCACTGCTCCACATCCTCCCATCAGACAGGTGGTTCCCACTGCTCCACATCCTCCCATCAACAGGTGGTTCCCACTGCTCCACATCCTCCCATCAGACAGGTGGTTCCCACTGCTCCACATCCTCCCATCAACAGGTGGTTCCCACTGCTCCACATCCTCCATCAAACAGGTGGTTCCCACTGCTCACATCCTCCCATCAACAGGTGGTTCCCACTGATCCACATCTTCCCATCAGATAGGTGGTTCCCACTGCTCCACATCCTCCCATCAACAGGTGGTTCCCACTGCTCCACATCCTCCCATCAGACAGGTGGTTCCCACTGCTCCACATCCTCCCATCAACAGGTGGTTCCCACTGCTCCACATCCTCCCATCAGACAGGTGGTTCCCACTGCTCCACATCCTCCCATCAACAGGTGGTTCCCACTGCTCCACATCCTCCCATCAACAGGTGGTTCCCACTGCTCCACATCCTCCCATCAGACAGGTGGTTCCCACTGCTCCACATCCTCCCATCAGACAGGTGGTTAACACTGCTCCACATCCTCCCATAAACAGGTGGTTCCCACTGCTCCACATCCTCCCATCAGACAGGTGGTTCCCACTGCTCCACATCCTCCCATCAACAGGTGGTTCCCACTGCTCCACATCCTCCCATCAGACAGGTGGTTCCCACTGCTCCACATCCTCCCATCAACAGGTGGTTCCCACTGCTCCCACATCCTCCCATCAAACAGGTGGTTCCCACTGCTCCACATCCTCCCATCAACAGGTGGTTCCCACTGATCCACATCTTCCCATCAGATAGGTGGTTCCCACTGCTCCACATCCTCCCCATCAACAGGTGGTTCCCACTGCTCCACATCCTCCCATCAGACAGGTGGTTCCCACTGCTCCACATCCTCCCATCAACAGGTGGTTCCCACTGCTCCACATCCTCCCATCAGACAGGTGGTTCCCACTGCTCCACATTCCCATCAACAGGTGGTTCCCACTGCTCCACATCCTCCCATCAGACAGGTGGTTCCCACTGCTCCACATCCTCCCATCAACAGGTGGTTCCCACTGCTCCACATCCTCCCATCAACAGGTGGTTCCCACTGCTCCACATCCTCCCATCAGACAGGTGGTTCCCACTGCTCCACATCCTCCCATCAGACAGGTGGTTCCCACTGCTCCACATCCTCCCATCAGACAGGTGGTTCCCACTGCTCCACATCCTCCCATCAGACAGGTGGTTCCCACTGCTCCACATCCTCCCATCAACAGGTGGTTCCCACTGCTCCACATCCTCCATCAGACAGGTGGTTCCCACTGCTCCACATCCTCCCATCAGACCAGGTGGTTCCCACTGCTCCACATCCTCCCATCAGACAGGTGGTTCCCACTGCTCCACATCCTCCCATCAGACAGGTGTTCCCACTGCTCCACATCCTCCATCAGACAGGTGGGTTCCCACTGCTCCACATCCTCCCATCAGCAGGTGGTTCCCACTGCTCCACATCCTCCCATCAACAGGTGGTTCCCACTGCTCCACATCTCCATCAACAGGTGGTGTCCCACTGCTCCACATCCTCCCATCAACAGGTGGTTCCCACTGCTCCACATCCTCCCATCAGACAGGTGGTTCCCACTGCTCCCACATCCTCCCATCAACAGGTGGTTCCCAACTGCTCCACATCCTCCCATCAACAGGTGGTTCCCACTGCTCCACATCCTCCCATCAAACAGGTGGTTCCCCACTGCTCCACATCCTCCCATCAACAGGTGGGTTCCCACTGCTCCACATCCTCCCATCAGACAGGTGGTTCCCACTGCTCCACATCTCCCATCAACAGGTGGTTCCCACTGCTCCACATCCTCCCATCAACAGGTGGTTCCCACTGCTCCACATCCTCCCATCAACAGGTGGTTCCCACTGCTCCACATCCTCCCATCAAACAGGTGGTTCCCACTGCTCCACATCCTCCCATCAACAGGTGGTTCCCACTGCTCCACATCCTCCCATCAAACAGGTGGTTCCCACTGCTCCACATCCTCCCATCAACAGGTGGTTCCCACTGCTCCACATCCTCCCATCAACAGGTGGTTCCCACCTGCTCCACATCCTCCCATCAACAGGTGGTTCCCACTGCTCCACATCCTCCCATCAGACAGGTGGTTCCCACTGCTCCACATCCTCCCATCAGACAGGTGGTTCCCGCTGCTCCACATCCTCCCATCAGACAGGTGGGTTCCCACTGCTTCCACATCCTCCCATCAGACAGGTGGTTCCCACTGCTCCACATCCTCCCATCAGACAGGTGGTTCCCACTGCTCCACATCCTCCCATCAGACAGGTGGTTCCCACTGCTCCACATCCTCCCATCAGACAGGTGGTTCCCACTGCTCCACATCCTCCCATCAGACAGGTGGTTCCCACTGCTCCACATCCTCCCATCAGACAGGTGGTTCCCACTGCTCACATCCTCCCATCAGACAGAGCAGAGACGTTAAGGGATAAAGAGACAGATGGGGCTTCACTTAGAGATCAGTCTGTGTGTTCAGGATACTGTTGACATCCTTAATGCCTTACCAGTCAGACAGACAGGCAGACAGACACATAACTCTGAGCTCAGTTCTGACTGCAAAGGTTGTGTGAGCGCGCTCAGTAGATATGTAGCTAGATAACGACAGTGACAACCACAGTGACATCCCACCCATCTGCCAAACTGGACGCAAGATCAGAGGTGACTGTCAACTGCCAATCAACTGTCAGTCAGACTAGCAGTGGCCAGCTATACCTTTTCACTGCAAAAACCACATTCCTTTCCACATGGCAGACTCCGTGTGTAGTCGAGATAGTGTGTCTACTAGGTATCAGCCAAGAGACAAGAGAGAGCAGAGGACAATGTTTATTCACTTCTGAGGTCTCATGTACCCCCGTCACTCTTAATGTCTCCCCCAGTCACACTCTTAATGTCTTCCATGTTCTCCCCAGCTCACTCTTAATGTCTCCCATGTCCCCCACCCAGTCACTCTTAATGTCTCCATGTCTCCCCCAGTCCTCTTAATGTCTCATGTCTCCCCCAGTCACTCTTAATGTCTCCATGTCTCCATGTCTCCCCCAGTCACTCTTAATGTCTCCATGTCTCCCCCAGTCACTCTTAATGTCTCCATGTCTCCCCCAGTCACTCTTAATGTCTCCATGTCTCCACCAGTCACTCTTAATGTCTCCATGTCTCCCCCAGCCACTCTTAATGTCTCCATATCTCCCCCAGTCACTCTTAATGTCTCCATGTCTCCCCCAGTCACTCTTAATGTCTCCCCTAGTCACTCTTAATGTCTCCATGTCCCCCCAGTCACTCTTAATGTCCCCATGTCTCCCCCAGTCACTCTTAATGTCTCCATGTCTCCCCCAGTCACCCAGTCACTCTTAAGTCTCCCCTAGTCACTCTTAATGTCTCCATGTCCCCCAGTCACTCTTAATGTCTCCCCCAGTCACTCTTAATGTCTCCATGTCTCCCCAGTCACTCTTAATGTCTCCATAACTCCTCCAGTCACTCTTAATGTCTCCAACTCCTCCAGTCACTCTTAATGTCTCCATGTCTCCCCCAGTCACTCTTAATGTCTCCATGTCTCCCCCAGTCACTCTTAATGTCTCCCCAGTCACTCTTAATGTCTCCATGTCTCCACCAGTCACTCTTAATGTCTCCATGTCTCCACCAGTCACTCTTAATGTCTCCATGTCTCCCCCAGTCACTCTTAATGTCTCCATGTCTCCCCCAGTCACTCTTAATGTCTCCATGTCTCCCCCAGTCCCACTCTTAATGTCTCCCCTAGTCCCCTCTCTTAATGTCTCCATGTCCCCCCAGTCACTCTTAATGTCTCCATGTCTCCCCCAGTCACTCTTAATGTCCCATGTCTCCCCCACCAGTCACTCTTAATGTCTCCCCAGTCACTCTTAATGTCTCCATGTCTCCCCCAGTCACTCTTAATGTCTCCATGTTCCCCCAGTCACTCTTAATGTCTCCATAACTCCTCCAGTAACTCGTAATGTCTCCATAACTCCTCCAGTCACTCTTAATGTCTCAATGTCTCCCCAGTCACTCTTATGTCTCCAT
>NW_022262653.1:0-23171 GCF_002021735.2 Oncorhynchus kisutch | reverse complement strand
TTCTACTCTCGTCTGCTGTCCTCTCTACGTCTCCCTACTCTCTACTCTCGTCCTGATCTAATCGCCTCTCTCCTCTGCCAATCTCTCCTCTCGTCTCCTCTCTCCACTACTCTCCCCTACTCTCCACTGATCTACTCTCCTCTCCTCTAATCTCCTCTCTCATTTGCCCTCTTCACTCCTCTCATCTCTCTCTCTCTCAACTCTCTCCCCTCTCCCCTACTCTCCTATCTCCTCTACTCTCCTCTACTCTCCTCTCTCTCTCCTCTCTTCTTCTATACTCTCCTATCACCCAGTAGATATGGGAGTTTTTCAAAATTGGATTTGTTTTCGAATTCTTTGTGGATCTGTGTAATCTGAGGGAAATATGTGTCTCTAATATGGTCATACATTGGGCAGGAGGTTAGGAAGTGCAGCTCAGTTTCCACCTCATTTTGTGGGCAGTGAGCACATAGCCTGTCTTCTCTTGAGAGCCATGTCTGCCTACGGCGGCCTTTCTCAATAGCAAGGCTATGCTCACTGAGTCTGTACATAGTCAAAGCTTTCCTTAATTTTGGGTCAGTCACAGTGGTCAGGTATTCTGCCGCTGTGTTTGTGTTTGTGAACAGAGCCCCAGGACCAGCTTGCTTAGGGGACTCTTCTCCAGGTTCATCTCTCTGTGGGTGATGGCTTTGTTGTGGAAGGTTTGGGAATCGCTTCCTTTTAGGTGGTTATAGAATTTAACGGCTCTTTTCTGGATTTGGATAATTAGTGGGTATCGGCCTAATTCTGCTCTGCATGCATTATTTGGTGTTCTACGTTGTACACTGAGGATATTTTTGCAGAATTTTGCGTGCAGAGTCTCAATTTGGTGTTTGTCCCATTTTGTCTCAAGTCTTGGTTGGTGAGCGGACCCCAGACCTCACAACCATAAAGGGCAATGAGCTCTATGACTGATTCAAGTATTTTTTGCCAGATCCCAATTGGTATGTTGAAATGTATGTTCCTTTTGATGGCATAGAATGCCCTTCTTGCCTTGTCTCTCAGATCGTTCACAGCTTTGTGGAAGTTACCTGTGGCGCTGATGTTTAGGCCAAGGTATGTACAGATTTCTGTGTGCTCTAGGGCAACAGTGTCTAGATGGAATTTGTATTTGTGGTCCTGGTGACTGGACCTTTTTTGGAACACCATTATTTTGGTCTTACTGAGATTTACTGTCAGGGCCCAGGTCTGACAGAATCTGTGCATAAGATCTAGGTGCTGCTGTAGGCCCTCCTTGGTTGGTGACAGAAGCACCAGATCATCAGCAAACAGCAGACATTTGACTTCGGATTCTAGTAGGGTGAGGCCGGGTGCTGCAGACTTTTCTAGTGCCCGCGCCAATCCGTTGATATATATGTTGAAGAGGGTGGGGCTTAAGCTGCATCCCTGTCTAACCCCACGACCCTGTGTGAAGAAATGTGTTTGTTTTTTGCTAATTTTAAGCGCACACTTGTTGTTTGTATACATGGATTTTATAATGTCGTATGTTTTACCCCCAACACCACTTTCCATCAGTTTGTATAGCAGACCCTCATGCCAAATTGAGTCGAAGGCTTTTCTGAAATCAACAAAGCATGAGAAGACTTTGCCTTTGTTTTGGTTTGTTTGGTTGTCAATTAGGGTGTGCAGGGTGATACATGGTCTGTTGTAACGGTAATTGTGGTAAAAGCCAATTTGACATTTGCTCAGTACCATTGTTTCATTGAGGAAGTGTACGAGTCTGCTGTTAATGATAATGCAGAGGATTTTCCCAAGTTACGGTTGACGCATATTCCCGTAGTTATTGGGATCAATTTGGTCTCCACTTTTGTGGATTGGGGTGATCTGTCCTTGGTTCCAATATTGGGGGAAGATGCCAGAGCTAAGGATGATGTTAAAGAGTTTTAGTATAGCCATTGGAATTTGTTGTCTGTATATTTGATCATTTAATTGAGGATACCATCACACCACAGGCCTTTTGGGTTGGAGGGTTTTATTGTTGGTCCTGGAACAGTCATTCAATGTAATTTAGACCTCATTGTCTCGTCTCGTCTCGTCTCGTCTCCTCTCGTCTCCTCTCTCGTCATCCTCGCGTCGTCCTCTCGTCTCGTCTCCTCTCCGCTCCTCTCCGCTCCTCTCCTCTCCTCTCCGCTCTCCTCTCCTCCTCTCTCTCCTCTCCTCCTCTCTCTCCTCTCTCTTCTATGCTGCTCTACTTCTCTCCTCTACGCGCCTATCCGCTCCTCACCTCTATGTTGCTGTCTCCTCTCTTTCACAGCCTCCGCCCCTCTCCACTACTCTCCACTACTCTCCTCCTCGTCTCCTCTGCGTCATCGCTCTCTCTTCTATGCTGCTCTCCTCTCATCCGCTCTCTTCTTCTCTCCTCTCTTCCTCTCCTCCACTCCCTTCGAACTGTCTACCTACTGTCTCTCCTCTCGTCCGCTCCTCTCTGCTCTTCTCTTCTCTCCTCTACTCTTCCCTCCTCTCTCTCCCCCTCTCCGCGTCCTCTCCTCGTCCACTACCCGCCTCTCTCTTCCTCTCTGGCTCTACTTTCCTTCTAATCTCTTCACTCCTCCTTCCTCCCTTCTCTCTCCTCCCCCCCTCTCTCCTCTCCTCTCCTCCCTTTCGGTCTCCTCTTCTCCTCTATCCTCTCTGCTCTACTCTCCTCTCTCCTCTTGTCTCCCTCTTCCACTCCTCTCTGGTCTCCTCTTCTCTCCCCCTCCTCCTCTATTCTCCTCTAATCTGCTGTCCACTCTACTCTGTTGTCCTCTCTACTCTCCTCTGCGCTCCACTCTCCCTCTGTCCTCCTCCTCTGCTCTCATCTCCTCTTCTCCACTCTCCTCTTCTCTCTCCCTCTCACTACTCTTGCTCTGCTCTGCTGTCCTCTCTAATCTCCTCTCCGCTCCCTGCTCTGCTCTGCTCTGCTCTGCTCTGCTCCTCCCTTGCTCTCCTCTCCTCTCCTATCCTCTCCTCTTCTCTCAACCTTCTGCTCTACTCTGCTCTGCTGTCCTATCTACTCTGCTCTGCTCGCTCTTATCTCCGCTCTCCACTGCCCTCTGTCCTCGTCCACTACTCTATACGCTCTTCTCTCTTTTCTCTGTTCTCTTCTCCTCTCTCTGCCATACTCACCCTCTCTTCTAATGCTGCTCTACTCTCCTCTCTCAAGCTATTTCCGACTCTCTCCTGTACTCTACTACTGTGAGCTCCTCTCCTCTACTACCTCTCCTCTCTCCTCCATCTACTCTCGTCTCCTCTACTGTCATCTCCTCTCCTCTACTCTCCTCTCTCCTCTACTCCTCCTCTAATCTCTCTTCCTCTCCTCTCCTCTACTCTCTACTCTCCTCTATCACTCATCTACTCTCCTCTCTGATCTAATCTATCCCCTCCTCTCCCCTCTCCTCTACTCTGCTGTTCACGCCTCTCTCAACTCCTCTCTCTTTTACTCTGCCTCTCCTTCTCTTCACTACTGTCATCTCCTCTCTCCTCTCTCCTCTCCTCTCTCGAATAGCTCCTCTCCTCTCTCCTTTTCTTTGCTCTCCTTCTCTTACACTACTGTCATCTCCTCTCTCCTCTTCTCTCCTCTCGCCTCTCTGTCATCTCCTCTCTCATCTACTGTACTCTACTGGGTCATCTTCCTCTCTTTCCTGTCTCATCCTACTCTATCTCTACTGTCATCTCCTCTCTCCTTTCCTCTTTCATCTACTCTCCTCTAAACCTTCCTTACTCTCCTCCGTTCTCCTCTCCTCTCCTTCCTTCTCCTCTCCTCTCCTCTCCTCCTCCTCTCCTCCTTCCTCTCTCCTCCTCCTCTCCTCTCCTCTCCTCTCCTCTCCTCTCCTCTCCTCTCCTCTCCTCTCCTCTCTCTCCTCTCTCCTCCTCTCCTCTCCTCTCCTCTCCTCTCTCTCCTCTACTCTACTCCACTCCTCCTCTACTCCACTCTGCTGTACTCTCTACTCTACTCTGCTCCTCTCTCCTCTCCTCTCTCCTATACTCTGCCCTCTCCTCTGCCTCTCCTATACACTCTCCCCCCCCTCTACTCTAATCTCTCTCTATTCTGCCCTCTCCTCTCCACTACTCTCCCTTCCTCTCTGTTCCTCTCTCCTCTACACTCCTCTCTCCTCTACTCTCCCCTGCTGTCCTTTCTACACTCCTCTACTTTGCTCTAATCTCTCCTCTCTCCCCCCTCTCCTCTCTCCTCTGCTCTCCTCTGCTGCCCTCTCTACTCCACTCTGCTGTACTCTCTACTCTTCTCTCCTATACTCTACTCTGCTGTCCTCTATTCTCTACCCTTCTCTCCTCTGCCCTCTCCTTCTGTCTCCCTTACTCTCCGCTCTCCTCTCCTCTCGCTCCTGCCCTCTCCTCTGCTGTCCTCTCTACTCTCCTCTACTTTGCTCTAATCTCCTCTCTCCTCTCGTGTCCTCTCTCCACTACTCTCCTCTTCTCTCCACCTCTCTCCCTTCCTCTCTGCTCTCCCCCTCTCCTCTCAAATCAAATCAAATCAAATGTTATTTGTCACATACACATGGTTAGCAGATGTTAGTGCGAGTGTAGCGAAATGCTTGTGCTTCTAGTTCCGACAATGCAGTAATAACCAACAAGTAATCTAGCTAACAATTCCAAAACGACTACCTTATAGACACAAGTGTAAGGGGATAAAGAATATGTACATAATATATATGAATGAGTGATGGTACAGAGCTCCCCTGCTGTCCTCTCTACTCTCCTCTACATCTGCTCTGCTCTCCTCTCTCTTCTACACTTCTCTCTCCACCACTCTCCTCTCTTCTCTACTCTACTCTCCTCTCTTTTCATCTCCTCCACTCTCTTCTGTCTACTCTCCTCTCTTATCCTCTCCTCTCCTCTCATACCTATTTCTCTCTCTGCTCAGCAACAGA
The DNA here is from genome assembly GCF_002021735.2 of Oncorhynchus kisutch. Lineage (NCBI taxonomy): Eukaryota > Metazoa > Chordata > Actinopteri > Salmoniformes > Salmonidae > Oncorhynchus > Oncorhynchus kisutch. The sequence continues at coordinate 18,285 of NW_022262653.1, read as the reverse complement.
AAAACAGAAGTGGTCTGAGCTGAAATAACCGCTGAAAGAAGGACCAGTTGCAGACATAGACATACTTATTATTATGTTTATGTACATCATTTACTGCAGTTACACTCCAAAAACAGGTTGTAACTAGAAAGAGGACAGCTATTGACGGAAGTGACTTTTCTTAGCAGGTTAGGACATAATTTAAGATAAACCTAACCCCCTTCCCAAACGTATCCTAATTCTCCTACACTACTGCTAACCTGCTATGTACGTTCTCCTAACCTGCTACGAGAAATGTATTTCCATCCATAGCTGTATACCATCTAGTAATACCATCTAGTAAAACCCCCAAAACAGTGTCTCTATGTCAACTCCCATACAAACAGTACAGTCCACTGTTCCCACGGTATCTTTGTGTTGTTTTCTACTTCTTTGAAGGTGTGAAATGATCAGCTGTGTTATTTTTAGGGTGAAGTAATATTATGTGGTAAAATGAAAAGACAACCCATCACTATGACTTATTTCTCTCTCTCTCTACTCAGTCTCAGAAAAACAGAAGTGGTCTGAGCTGAAATAACCACTGAAAGAAGGACCAGTTGCAGATATAGACATTAATATTCATTATTCTGTGTATATCTACATCATTGCTTGTAGTTACATTCACCTCTCTAACATTTGAAATTCACTCATCTGTCCTTTTTAATACTGATTCTTTACAAACACAGTTATGTGCTGCTACAATAAGCTGGTAAGAGGAATATACCCTGGTATTACAGGAACGTGATTGGATGTCCACTTCCGTCCTTGACAGGTTTAGAACATATTGGTACATATGTGGAAACATACATACAATGTGATGTCATACACAAACAGGTAGAATCTGCCTTAATATACGGACAGTGGGTCATCAAAGTCACACAACAAATAGACACCACCAAATCAATAAATAGTCATATTAAATGTCTTTAGTGATGGAGAAAAGCATTTGCATAGTTTGAGAGCGCTTGTCAAGAATGATCTGTGGTGTCTGGTAGTGCAGTGTGTTACATTGAACTCCTCAGATCATACTGTTACTGTGTAGGGGTTAGACACTTGTTCAGAGGACTGGTGGTTGTGCAGGAGCACTTTGAAGGCCTTGGGAGGGAGTTGTAGGAAGTGCCAATGATGTGGCAGCAGCATCTCTGATTGACTTCCAATCCTGGAGAGACAAGAGACTTGATTACACTGATATGTTCATGTTGACGTGTTAACTATGTCACTTGACTATGTCATTTGACTTATTTGGGTTAGGTTTGCCTGGTTGTCCTCGTCTCATCGCACTCTAGCGACTCCTGTGGCGAACCGGGAGCAATGCAGGCTGCCACGGTCACCATGTGTACAGTGTTTCCTCCAACACATTGGTGAACATTGTGTCAAGAAGAAGTGTGGCTTGGCAGGGTCGTGTTTCGTAGGACGCATAGAAAGAAGAAAAGAAAGCATCAGAGAATGAATCTAGTACTGAAAGCATAAGCTATAGCTACAGTAGCTAGCACTGCAGTGTATAAAATGTGGTGAGTAGGGGACTCAAAGAGAGAGAAGAACAATAGTTGAACAGTTTAGAACAAATTAATTTCTTTAAAATGAAGGAGATGCGAGAGAGAGAGAGAGAGAGAGAGAGAGAGAGAGAGAGAGAGCTATATTTAGTTGTATGTTTGAGTAGGCTAGTTTAGCACTTCTCAAGCACCTTTCTCAAACAGAGAGGGATGCTATGTTAGCTAGCTGGCTATGGCTGTCCAACACTGGAACTCTTCCAAGGCAAGGTAAGCTTTTGATTGTATTAATTTATTGCCACCGGGGCCACCTTGCTAACTGTACACTCTACAGCATTATTGTAGAGGGTTTATTAACACATTAGTTCTAGTAGCTATGCTGGATGATCTTAGCCAATATGGTGAAAATTATGTAGGCTGTGTGTCGCGGTTAGCGGTTACGATATGAAGGTTTGGTTGGAAGTGTTTTGTCGTCTGGTCACAGACAGCTGAGGTGTGTTGCACTGGATCCCACAAGCGAAGGGAAAAGGTGAGAGGAGGAGAGTGTAGATGTGAGAAGGAATTAACAAGCAAAGTGATCATGCTGTTTGTTTATGGCTACGATGAATGTGACCTGTATTTGCCTGTGATCAGGGGTGTATTCATTCTAGTATCATGTAGTAGCATAAACTTATCAATGTTACACTGAGCTGGGTGACTGGAATATGAATGAATCATCCAATTAAACGGCACCGACCACCACTTGAATATGACCACATTAATGCCAAATCCCTGCATCACTAATACAGACTCTCATACATGTGAAGAAGGCCTTCAACTGCTGGTGAGCTGGAGGATTCTCACCAAGGTGTCAGAAACTAGATTAAAACCATGACCACTTTGAGGAAGTGATGCTATAGTGATGAATAGCGATGCTGCTGTATGGTGAGAAACTCATAGTGCTGAGACACTCTGACAGAGGAAAGAGACAGAGAAACACACACACACACACACACACAGAGAGAGGAGAGAGACAGAAACAGAGCAGAGAGAGAGAGAGGATCATGGCTGACATCCCTCAATCATTTTTGGGATTGCTTGTGACCGTTTTGTACCTGCTAACAGGTAAGACAGAGGAGAGAGAGTAAGAATATGTCATTAGAGATCATAGAACACATTTATTTCACACGGCCAAACTAGTTCAGTTTACATTTGACTAATATTATGATGACATTTCTGTTGTGTATCTGTTTACTCTTATCTTCACTATTGTATAATAGACAGTATATTACACTATTATTCACACTGAAGAATATCAATAAGAATACCTATGAAATATAATGTCATCTGTATTACCAGTTAATAATTATCTGATGTCATACTCCTTCCAGGTGTCAGTGGAGAAACTCTCTCTATGTTCTCCGGAGAGGGAGATGATGTCAGTCTGCCGTGTAACAATGTGGTTTATCCAAACTGCTCCTCTACTACATGGAACTATAACAGAAATGGATCTACTGGTACTATTCAAGAGATCACATTGGGGGAGATCAAAGTTGACCAGACAGAGAGAGCAGAGAGACTGAGTTTAGGGTCTGACTGTTCTCTACATGTTAGTGATGTCAGAGCTGAGGATGTTGGACTCTACATCTGTCAACAGTTCCTTACAGAGACTGGACCAAAACATGGAGGTGATGCTCCTGTTCATCTGTCTGTTCTAACTAGTGAGTATTACTGTTTAAATCAGAGTTTAAATGTCACTGTGTATAAGTGTGGTGTTAATAATCATATGTAATGTGAAAACAACCAACAAATACTGTATACCTTTTTCTCTTTCTCAGTCTCCTCTACCACACCAGTGACAGATCTGAAGCCTAATGTAAATATGACATTACGGTGTTCTCTGCTCACCGATACACAACATGGAACGTGCCGGTCAAGATTTAGTCTCAGCTGGGTCCCTAATCCAGGTACTAATGCCCAGGACACACAGGATTCTTCCTGTGACATCACTCTGACTGTGACACTCCAGAAGAAGGACAACAACAGGAAGTGGACGTGCACGCTGACTGAAGAGGGAAATGTGAAGATCTCCATTGACTTCACCTCCACGTTCTCAGGTATGAGTTCTTGTTATGCTCCTATAATCTGAATAAGTTCACAAGATCTGTGATGATATTAAAGTTGATATCAAACCTGATCCTTTCTCCTGGTATTTGTGATATTAGTGATTGATGATGAATTTGTTTTGAATCCTACTGCTGTCTGATGATGATGATGATGATGGGTTATTTAATAAACTAAAAGAGGATGTTCATCTCCTACTGAATTAGATATTGAAGAAAAGACCACTGATAGTGATGATGTCATCTCTACTGTCCCAGGTAAAATACTCCCATCTGTATGATGTGTGCAGACATAGTAAATGTTTTATCTGTCCTCTGGATACATAGAACTGGGTACTGTGTTTTCCTTGCTGTGTCAGGGTTTGAGACTGGGTCCAGAAAGACACCTGATTTGATTTGACACTTTAACTTCTTGTCTAGTGCTCTAGAGATTGGAGAAAGATGTAACAGATTGAGTAGAGAACTCTACAGGCAACACAGAGTCAGTGGATGTGGATCCATTACTCACCAATGAAAAGTGGTCACCCTGTTTGTTTTCCACTGCTGAAGGGGCGACCCAGAGCCCAATGTGAGACTTGAATGCAAGAAATGATTATGTGTTGTCTTAGGAAATCAGCATTCTCTGTGTTGATCTCAGCATCCCACATTGTCTCACCTCCGAGGAGCCAGAGGTTACATCCTGTAGGTCTGATATCTGATTGGTGGTTAACTTTACATTAATGCCATTGGTCAACATCTCAGATGCTTTTAAAAAGGTCTAAGTTTCACAGTTTTTTCTCTTTTTGATCCTGAACTGCTGTGGTGAGACTCTCTCTCTACCTCCCGCTCTCTCCACCTCCCGCTCTCTCTACCTCCCGCTCTCTCTACCTCCCGCTCTCTCTACCTCCCGCTCTCTCTACCTCCCGCTCTCTCTACCTCCCGCTCTCTCTACCTCCCTCTCTACCTCCCTCTCTCTCTACCTCCTCTCTACCTCACTCTCTCTTTATCCCTCTCTCTCTACCTCCCGCTCTCTCTACCTCCCGCTCTCTCTACCTCCCGCTCTCTCTACCTCCAGCTCTCTCTACCTCCCGCTCTCTCTACCTCCCGCTCTCTCTACCTCCCGCTCTCTCTACCTCCCGCTCTCTCTACCTCCCGCTCTCTCTACCTCCCGCTCTCTCTACCTCCCTCTCTACCTCACTCTCTCTTTCTCCCTCTCTCTCTCCCTCCTTCTCTCTCTCCCTCTCTCTGTGTCTCTCTCCCTCTGTCTCTCCCTCTGTCTCTCCCTCCTTCTCTCTCTCCCTCTCTCTGTGTGTCTCTCTCTCTCTCTCTCTCCCTCTCTCTGTGTCTCTCTCCCTCTGTCTCTTCTCTCTCTCTCTCCACCCCATGGACTGTTGGGAAATTGCCCTTCAGGCTATGATTTCTCTCTCTCTCCTTCTCTCTTTCTCCCTCTCTCTCCCTCACTCTCTCTCTTTATCTCTCTCTCTCTCTCTCTCTCTCTCTCCACCCCATGGACTTTTGGGGCATGGCCTTTCAGGCTATGATTTCTCTCTCTCTCCCTCTCTATTTCTCTTGCTCTCTCTCTCTCCCTCCCTCTCTCTTTTCCTCTCTCCTCTCTTTCCCTCTATCTTTCTCTTGCTCTCTTTCTGTCTCTCTCCCTCCCTCTCTTCCTCTCTATTGCTCTCTCTCTCTCTCTCCCTCGCTCTCCACCCCATGGACTTTTGGGAAAGGGCCTTTCAGGCTATGATTTCTCTCTCTCTCACTCTTTCTTTTGCTCTCTCTCTCTCTCTCTCTCTCTCTCTCTCTCTCTCTCTCTCTCTCTCTCTCTCTCTCTCTCTCTCTCTCTCTCTCTCTCTCTCTCTCTCTCTCTCTCTCTCTCTCTCTCTCTGTCTCTCTCTCGTCGGAGTGCATGCTGGGAGTGCATGCTGGGAGTGAGTCGTCAAGCAGGGGTGATTGTGAGAGCGAATGGAATTTATTTTTTCACTCTATCGGGTTTTTGTATGTATATATATATATATTGATTAGTTTAGTTGTTTTAAGGGTATCTTGTTTAAACTATCACTAAGCACGTATAGGGGTGGTGGGATCTTTGAGGTTGGTTTTTCGCGAGGGCACAACCAGCGGGTGGGGCTGGTTGCTATGGCCACTCGCGGAAATGGAGAGTTTGAAAAACTTAGTCGGAGGCATGGAGTAAAGATTCCTGCTGCGACAGGGTGTTCAGTGGAAGAATGTAGCTTGGCTGTGGGTGCTATCATTGGGTATGATAGCATCAAATCAGCCTCAAGGATGAATAGCGCTGTAGTGATATTCTTAGATTCAATTGAAAAGGTGAATAAAATAGTTGAGAGGGGTGTTGTGTTGCGGGAGACACAGACGCCGGTATTTCCGCTTATGAATCCTGCGAAGAAAGTCATGCTTTCTAACGTGCCACCATTTGTTAGAGATGAAGTGTTAGAGCGAGAGTTATCGCGCCATGGTCAAATAGTATCTACAATAAAGAAGGTTCTTTTTGGATGCAAATCTCCGTTGTTGAAACATGTCGTGTCTCATAGGAGACAAGTGCATATGATTTTAAAAAAGGAAGGAGATGAACTGAATTTAGCGTTTAGCTTTAAGATTGATGGATTTGATTATGTCTTCTATGCATCTACTGAATCAATGAAATGCTTTGGATGTGGAAGAGAGGGGCATTTGGTGCGTAGTTGTCCCGAAAATGAGCGCGCTGAGCCTGGTAGTAGTTTTAGTGCGAGTGCAACTAACGCACCACCGCGAGGGAATGAACATAATAAGGGTACAGGAGAAGAGAGAAGGTGGGCAGATGTGGTTGGAAAAGCAGGAGAGGAAGGCAGTGTGGATACGGGGGCAATTGTGGTAGATCAGAACAAAGAGGGAGGGGAAACAGTAGGTGAGATTGCGACTGCTGTCGCTGAGGTGGTGTTGGAAAATGAAATTGGAAGTCAAGAGGAGATTGAAATAATGGAAAAGGAAGCGGATGTTTTCAAAATACCGAGGAGTAAAAGGAAGAATTTAAGGGGTGGTGAAGGGTCTAATTCTAAGAGAAAGGTAGAGTTTGATAAATCAATTGAAGATGAACAAGGTGTAGAGATGGTGGAGTATTCTTCTGGGGAGGATAGTGAGAGTGAGTCGTCTGACGCTTCACAACAATATAGTGAGATAAATGGGGTGGAAGGGAGGTATGGGATCGAGAGGATACGTCAATTTTGAAGTTGACAAAAGGGAAGAAATATATGCAGGATTACAATGTAACTGATTTTTTCCCTGAACGTGAATTGTTTATTGAATCAGCAAAGTTTCTGATGTCAAAAATTACAGGGGGAAGTTTGAAAAGCCCTGAAATTGCTAGACTCAAGAAAGTGGTCACAAGAGTGATAAGTGATGTAAATTCTAAAGAAAATGAAAGAGTTCAGTTGCAGTCTGAACTCTGTAAAGAGATGTGGTGGCTGGATCTTCCTCTGTATATTTTTTTTATCCATGAGCAGTTTTAAGATTTCTTCTTTAAACGTAAATGGGGCAAGAGATGTTAAAAAAAGAGCCATGGTGTATGAGTTAATTAGGGGAAAGGGAAGTGACATCATTTTTCTACAAGAAACGCATAGTAATTTGGAAAATGAAGTTATGTGGCAACAGGAGTGGGGGGGGGACAGTGGTGTGTAGTCATAAAAACTCAAAAAGTGGGGGTGTGGTTATCTTGTTCTCAAAAGGGTTTTTGCCATTGTCATATGAGGTTGAAGAGGTAGTTGAGGGGAGGTTATTAAAAGTTAGAGCAAGGTATGAAAACATCACTATGTGTCTGATAAATGTATATGCCCCAGTGGTGACAGTTGAGAGGGTATGTTTTTTAGAGACACTATCAAATACCATTGAGAAATGTAACAAAGAAGATTATTTGTTTATTGCTGGGGATTTTAACTGCACAGTTAGTGATTTAGATAGAAATCACCAAGAACCTCATATAGCCTCAAGGATGTTTTTAAAACGCCTCATTGTAACAAATGAATTATGTGATATTTGGCGGAGTCAACATGTAGGAACAAGGCAGTACACCTGGGCGCATGTGAGAGAGAACATCATTTCTATGGCCAGGTTAGATAGGTTTTATGTTTTTGAGCATCAATCTCAGGTCTGTAAATCAAGTGTGATAACTCCAGTGGGATTTTCTGATCATTGTTTAATAACAGAGGTGGTGTTCATTAACGATGTAAAACCCAAAAGCGCATACTGGCATTTTAATATAACTTTATTGAGTGATGCTCACTTCAGGAAATGTTTCAGTTTTTTTTGGGAGAGGTGGAGGTCTCAAAAGGCCAGTTTTGTATCCATTCAACAGTGGTGGGATATAGGGAAAATACAGATTCAACAATTTTGTAATCAATACACGAGGAATGTCACCAAAGATATCACCAGATCAATGAAAGCCCTAGAGATTGAAATAGTGGAACTCATGACGTTGGTTGAGACCACAGGAGATCGAGGCCATACTCAGGCCCTCAAGAGGAGAAAAACTGCATTGGCAGACCTGCTGGGTATCAGAGCACAGGGGGCACTGGTGAGAAGTAAATTTCAGGGAATATCTGAAATGGATGCCTCATCCAAATTTTTCTTTGGTTTAGAGAAAAAGAATAGACAAAGAAAAATTATTCATTGTCTCAAATCAGCTGTTGGACAAGAGCTCACTAGCCCTAGTGAAATTAGAAAGAGGGCAGTAGAGTTCTATGCTGAGCTCTACAAGTGTGAGTACAAAGAGGACAAAACAGTGACACAGCAGTTCTTTGATGGGCTCCCAAAGGTGGCTGCAGAAGCTCAGGTTGAGCTTGAGCAACCATTGTCTTTGCAGGATTTATACACTGCATTAAAAGGCATGGAAAATGGAAGGGCACCAGGCATTGATGGGCTTCCCGTTGACTTTTTTAAGTCTTTTTGGGCTATGTTGGGAGAGGATTGGTTAGAAGTAGCTAATGATAGTTTAACCGGAGGGTTACTACCAATAAGCTGCAGAAGGGCTGTCCTCACCCTACTGCCCAAAAAGGGTGACCCGAGGGAGGTGAAGAACTGGAGGCCGGTGGCTTTATTGTGCACTGATTATAAGATATTGTCAAAAGCTTTGTCCAACAGGCTGAGGGAGGTGATGGGGCAAATCATACATACGGATCAGTCCTACTGTGTTCCTGGCAGGCAGATAGGGGATAACATTTCTCTGATTCGTGATTTTTTGGACGTCTCTAGGGCTATTGGGTTGGATGCTGGTCTAATTTCAATTGATCAGGAAAAGGCATTTGACCGAGTTGAACATCAATATTTATGGCACACGTTTGAGGCGTTTGGGTTCAGCTCTGGTTTTATTGCCATGATAAAGGTGATATATGGTGACATTGAAAGTGTATTGAAAGTTAACGGTGGTTTGAGTGCTCCTTTTAAAGTGTGTAGAGGTATTAGGCAGGGATGTTCTATGTCAGGGATGTTATATGCCATTGCTATAGAGCCACTACTAAATAGCATTAGAAGTCGCATTGCAGGGGTGTGCCTTTCAGAGGATGTTCCTCCTATTCGTCTCTCAGCCTATGCTGATGATGTAGTTGTGCTAGTGAAAAATCAAGCGGAGGTGGATAGCTTGGGTCTAATGGTTGATCGTTTTAGGGGAATATCCTCTGCAAAGGTAAATTGGGAAAAGAGTTGTGCGTTACAGATTGGAGAATGGTCTGGAGGGATCATGGCTTTGCCAGGGGGGCTAGAATGGTGTAAGGGAGGTTTTAAGTATCTTGGAGTATACCTAGGAGATGAGGGGACTATGGAAAAAAATTGGAGTGGGGTGGTTGAAATGGTGGAAGGGAGGATGAGGAGATGGCGTTGGTTATTATCTCGTATGTCATATAGGGGGCGCACTATTATAGTTAACAATGTGATTGCATCTGCACTGTGGCATCGGTTGTCAGTTTTAGAACCACCATCTGGCCTTCTGGCTAAGATACAGGCAATTATTGTGGATTTCTTTTGGGATAAATATCACTGGGTTCCACAAAGTGTTTTGTATTTGTCAAAAGAAGAGGGGGGACAAGGTCTTGTACATCTTGCTAGTAGGGCTGCTGCTTTCCGGTTTCAGTTTATTCAAAGGTTACTTTATGGACCGGAAAATGTGGTGTGGAGAGGGGTGGCAGGTCTTATATTACAGGTTAGGTTTAAAGGTTAGGTTTAAAGAAGGCTTTATTTCTGGTTGATAGTAGCCAGATTTCTAGGGAGGGAGTACCTCCGTTTTACAGAGGACTTCTCAGAGTGTGGAGCATAATGAAGGTGTCCAGACGAACTTCAGTGGAGTCAGTGCATTGGCTGTTGGAGGAACCTCTGGTGTATGGGGCAAGACTGGATTGTACAACTGCAGCTGTTCCACATTTCTCCAAGATTCTGGTGAAGGGGAAAATCATCACCTTAAGACAGTTAATGGCCATGGCTGGGCCCGCCTTAATGGATAGAAGACGGGTGGCAGAACATTTGGGGATGAGGTCGGAAAGGATTGTCGGACAAATGCTGGGGAGCTGTAGGAAGGCTCTGTCAGCGGAAGAATGGGGTATGCTTAGTAGCCACAAGAAGAAGGTACAAGATGAAGACGTCTCATTTCCAAGACTAGGGATTACACCAGGTATCCCAGAGTCAGAAAGAAAGGCGTTATTGCTGGATTTGAGAGGGTTGGAGGAGGTGGGTTTGGATGAGGTGAATGGGAAGGACTTGTATAGGGGGTGTGTCAAGGTTTTGAATAAAGATACATTGAAAAATAGAAAAGACACTCCATGGAGGGTAAAATTGGGCATTGATGATAGGGTAAAGCCAGCATGGAGGGCACTGTACAAACCACCGTTACAAAAGGGTACTGGTGATATGCAATGGAGGGTTTTACATGGCATCATTGCAGTTAATGCTTTTGTATCTGTTATTAATTCAGATGTTAGAGATGGATGTCCTTTTTGTAATATAAGAGAAACCATTTTTCACTGTTTTATGGAGTGTGAGAGGATAAAACCTCTATTGGAAATGATGGAATCTTTGTTTAAAGCTGTAGGGGAATTTTTCAATAACACTGTTTTTATTTTGGGGTTTCAATATAGTAAACAACAGAAAAGAAAATGTCAAATGTTAAATTTTATTTTGGGACAAGCTAAGATGTCCATTTTTCTGAGTAGAAAACACAAGATAGAAACGGGATATGGGAAGGATGTAAGATGTGTTTTTAAAGGATTAGTGAAAGCAAGAATAAAAGTAGATTTTGAGTTCTTTTCAGCTGTAAAAGATCTCCTATTATTTGAGGAGAAGTGGGCCTACGAAAGAGCGCTTTGTTTTGTAGAGGAGGGGCAATTATTTTTTTCTGATGAAATAAGTTGAATGTATATGTTATGTATGTATTTTTGTTTAGGAATTACATTTGTTGTTTCATTTCTGAAAAGGCAGTGTGTCTTTTTATTTTTATTTTATGTTAACACTTGAGTAAAAAATAAAGGTTTTATAAAAACTCAAACTCTCTCTCTCTCTCTCTCTCTCTCTCTCTCTCTCTCTCTCTCTCTCTCTCTCTCTCTCCCTCTCTCTCTCTCTCTCTCTCTCTCTCTCTCTCTCTCTCTCTCTCTCTCTCTCTCTCTCTCTCTCTCTCCACCCCATGGACTTTTGGGGCATGGCCTTTCAGGCTATGATTTCTCTCTCTCTCTCTCTTTCTTTGCTCTCTCGCTCTCTCTCTCGCTCTCTTTCTCCCTCTCTCTCTCCCTCCCTCTCTATATCACTCTCTCTTTATCCCTCTCTTTATCCCTCTCTCTCTCCCTCCCTCTCTCTCTTCCTCTCCCCTTCTCTCTCTCCCTCTCTCTGTGTCTCTCTCCCACTGTCTCGCTCTCTCTCTCCACCCCATGGACTTTTGGGAAATGGCCTTTCAGGCTATGATTTCTCTCTCTCTCTCCCTCTCTCTCTGTCTATCTCTCTGTCTCTCTCCCTCTCTCCCTCTATCTTTCTCTTGCTCTCTCTCTCTCTCCCTCTCTCTTTCCCTCCCTCTCTTCCTCTCTCTTGCTCTCTCTCTCTGTGTCTCTCTCCCTCTCTCTCTCGCTCTCCACCCCATGGACTTTTGGGAAATGGCCTTTCAGGCAATGATTTCTCTCGCTCTCTCGCTCTCTTTCTCCCTCTCTCTCTCCCTCTCTGTCTATCTCTCTGTCTCTCTCTCTCTCTCTCTCTCTCTATCTTTCTCTTGCTCTCTTTCTGTCTCTCTCCCTCTCTCTCTCCCACCCTCTCTTCCTCTCTCTTTCTCCCTCTCTCACTCTCTCCCTCCCTCTGTCCCTCTCCATTTCTCTCGCCCTCTTTCTCCCTCCCCCTCTCTCTGTCTCTCTCCCTCTCTCTCTCTCTCTCTCTCTGTGGTTTCTCTCCCTCTCTCTCTCTCTCAACCCCATGGACTTTTGGGGCATGGCCTTTCAGGCTATGGTTTTTCTCTCTCTCTCTCTCCATGCTTAGAATAATGTGTTGAAATGCTTCTTAATGCTTTGAAACTTCAGCTTGATGCCTTGTATGTGAAACCGGTAATTTTACCAAGTAATTAAACACAATTCTAGTTAGAATTCCAATCTCATGACAACTATTTCATCTTAGTCAGCTAAACAACTCATAATTGTTGCATATGGTTCAACCATATTCTCTTGCATGTTACTATTTATCTTATGGAGTCAGATCTACATTATAATAGGCTAATTCCATGGTCTTTTTACAAGTTGAATGTGATGTATATATAATAAACTGTATATACACTATTCAAATATGTCTGTCCACGACACTACAGCCTCTTCTACTTGGCTGTGGTGCCGTTCACCCTTCTCTCTTCCTGTATGAATTTCTGCTTCTCTGTGAAGCCAAATACCAATACTCCAGGTTTAAGGTGTTATATAACCTTTCTATTATTTAGTGGATGGTGTGAACAATCATAATCCATTACAAACAAATGAAAACACTCAGCTAGATCGTTGGTGTTCAGACAGAGGAGAAGTTGTAGAGGTGTTTGGCTGATGGATATTGGTCCTCAGCATCTTCTATTGACCGGTGTGTGATACAAACTCTACTTTCATTTAAATCAATCTAAATGATTGACTGTGTTTAATCCCTGTCTGTCTCATTGTTCAGGTACCAGTAATGCTGTTAAGTTGCCCATCAGTCACATCATGCTCTTTGTGGCACTGACCATCATGGCTACCATAGTCACTATTCACACAAGGAGGAACCGCCCACCCAAGGCTCTGCCCCCACAAGCAGGTGAGAGTAACAGGCATTGGTCCAGTTCCATTTAGGTTCCTAACTCCTCCCACAACATCAGAGTTCACAGATCTGAAAGGACTGTATAGACCTAAACATTATGAATGGTTCCATCAATCCATAGAACACATGGAGCAAACAACACATTACATTCACATATTCTGATCTTCAGATGTGTGAACTGAAATGGAATCAGGACATGAATAGTCCTTTGACGTAGTCATCTTGTCCATCTAATCCCCTATTAACTAGTTCATCTTTATGGTCTGCTATAGAATGAATGGTGAGACATGTTGTCTGATGTGTTGTTTTGTTCTCTGTATAGAAGAAGCCTCTGGTATTGAGATTCATGTCCTGGAGGAATGACCCCCTGTTCCTCACTCTTCTCCCTGTGCTGGACTAACTGTCTGTAGCTTTATTGATTCAGTAACAGAGGACATTATACATGTTTTTAAAGCTGATGTTAATCTATTTTAGTGCATAGTGTGGAAGATGTATTAATTTGTAGTTGTGTTCTCTTATTTTAGTATCTTTTTAAAGACCTTTATGTAGTAGGGATTCAAATATCAGCAAACCTTGGTTGATGTTTTACATTTTTACTGTCCATTGTGAAGGACGTCAGCATGGAGAAATTCCTTGGTTTTGTTTAATTAATAAGTTGTGTCCTAAGCAGACTTAAAATGAGCACAATGCTTCTTCTAAAATGTATATTAATTACGAAAACTGTTTTTAAATAAACTAATAAAAATACAGTACTTCCAACTTGTCACTTACAGGTGTTTTCAGGCTACGCTTCCACAATGTAAGGTAAAGCATGAATGCATTGTCCCTATTTCATTTACAACCTTCGTCTAGTCAGCAGCAAAGATAGATTTGTCTGTCCTTTACTGAAAGCCTATTCAGAATTTCTATGACAAAATAAAGAATTTGAAGCAGTAGAAGGCCTAGTTTACCATAGCCACCAGTTCTTCCCGTTGACAATCCAAATGACTTTAGCCTACAGCCTTCCTTCTAAATAATGTTGCAGACTACTCCATTTATAACCTTTACCTGCAGCAGAGTTTCTTGCCAGGAGTAGTGGTGCTGCCTGTAATCCAAGCATCTGGAGTCTGTAGCATGCTATGCTAAACAGGTGTCCTCACCAAGTTAAACAGGTGTCCTCACCAAGTTAAACATGTGTCCACACCACTCCTACAGTCACATGGAGGATCTGGTTAAGTGGAGAACCTGAAAGGACCAGGAAGAGGATGGAGGTCTGGTTAGTGGAGGAGAACCAGCCAGGACCAGAGAGATGATGGGGTCTAGTTTAGTGGTGACCTGACCGGACCAAAGAGAGGATGGTTTAGTGGGGGACCTGACAGGACCAGAGAGGGGGTGGAGGATCTGGTTTAGTGGGGGACCTGACAGGACCAGAGAGGGGGTGGAGGATCTGGTTTAGTGGGGGACCTGACAGGACCAAAAAGCGGGTGGAGGGATGGCTTTAGTGGGGGACCTGACAGGACCAGAGAGGGGCTGGAGGATCTGGTTTCTGGATCTGACCCCGGTCGCCAGTTGAACAGTTTTTCCTCTGGGATATTGGTGAGTCTGGCTTCCAACTTAACTGGCGGGTGTTAACCTTTTGTAACTAGGGGCAGTATTTTAATTTTTGGATAAACAGGATATTTTGTCACGACACGATGCTCGACTATGCATATAATTCACAGCTTTGGATAGAAAACACTCTGACGTTTCCAAAACTGCAAAGATATTGTGCAACAGAACTGATGTTACAGGCGAAACCCAGATAAAAATCCAAACAGGAAGTGCCCCATATTTTGAAAGCCCTGCATGCCAATGACTAGAGGTTACACCACTGAACTATAATGAATCATGCTATTGCTATGAGTTACACTGCGTCTGACAAATAGGGACAGGGACAAATTGAGGATCCTACTTCCCTTTAACTAGCTACATGGCACCACCTAGTGGCGAAACTCATTGGTACGTCTGTCAGAGTATAATATGATTGGTTTGGCTCCTTATGATCTTGAAGACTCAACACTGGAGGCTACAGCTCTCAAATACACACCTGTACTACAGTGGAGCGGGAGTAAAACACTCTAATACGAGCCAAAGTCCCCCAGCTTCAGAGTGTCCTTCTGTTTAGGGGAGAAGACACAGAATACTACTACTGTGTGTGTGTTTTATACTGTCCTACCACCAAGTACTGTATGAAGCTTGCTGATTAAGGCTGGAATGTGTGGCTTTTAAATGATAAAGAAACATTTTACTGAACATCCAATTCATAAAACAGTGACTGAATACAAGTATAGTAACAATGTAACTGTGAGTGTTTGTCATGGCATTCTTAGTGCCACCATGGTAGGTTCAGTAGAGTTCTCCTCCAATCTCAATACATCTCTGTCTATGGGAATGTCTCACCTTAATCAGAATGTTCTCTGGTTTGATGTACCGGTGGAAGAGACCATGACTGTGGGGAGAGAAGATACATGTCAATAAAATTAACTCAAATTACCCTTGACCTTCACCTTGACACACACACACACACACGCACGCACGCACGCACACACACACACACACACACACACACACACACACACACACACACACACACACACACACACACCACACACACACACACACACACACACACACACACACACAGGAAGGGAGCCTGCTCTCAGGCTGTGTTTCATTCCTGTGGGATGTGAATGTTCCCTCTCTTTTGCCCTCTTTAACTCTGGTAGGATGGATATGTGAAAGAAATGTGTTGGAAAACTAGATGGAACAACTGCATATAACCACCGTCTGAGATCTATGGAGGGGAGTGAATAAGGGAAGAAAAAAGGGAACAATGTTTCAGAATGAAATGGAGCCATATACTAACAGTAGACTGATACTAGGAGAAGAATATTCTCTTTAAGTTTATTTTGAAATAACTCATCATCATCAGACACATACAGTAGAGAGCAGTATGCTTGTTCACTCATCACTGACATCAGGAGAAAGGATCAGGTTTAATATTAGCTTTAATGTCATTACAGATGTTGTTAAGAACATGGAGGTGAAGTCAATGGACGTCACTTTTCCTCCTTCAGTCAGCTGACGTGTCCACTTCCTGAAAAGACGGAGAAAAAGGGGGCGGAGTTCGGGCTGCCTTCTCAGAATTCATAGGCGAGTGAGGTAAACCCCACTGCCATCCGTTCTATTGGCCAACGTGTAATCATTGGAAAACAAATGGATGATCTACGATCAAGACTATCCTACCAGCGGGATATTAAAAACTGTAATACTTTATGTTTCACAGAGTCGTGGCTGAACGAAGACACAGACAATATACAGCTTGCGGGATTTCCATGCATCGGCAGGACAGAGAAGTCTGGTAAAATGAGTGGTGGGAGTGTGTGTCTATTTGTCAATAAAAGCTGGTGTGCGATGCCTAATTTTAAAGTAGTCTTGAGGTATTGCTCACCTGAGGAAAGAACCTCATGATAATCTGTAGACCACACTATCTACCAAGATTATTCATAGCATCTATTTACCACCATAAACCAATTCTGGTACTAAGACCGCACTCTACTAGCTGTACATGGCCACAAAAGAAACTGCTCTTCCAGAAGAGGCGCTTCTAGTGGCCAGGGACTTTAACTTAGGGATAGGTGTCCCGCTAGCGGGACCAAAGTCGACAAGATCCGGTGAAATTGGAGGGCGCGCAATTCAAATATAAAATCATTATATTAATATTAAACATTCATTCAGAACATATTGGTACATATGCAGAAACATAAAATGTGATGTCATACACAAACAGGTAGAATCTGCCTTAATATATGGACAGTGGGTCCTCAAAGTTGTACAAAACAACACCAAATCACTGGTACTACCCAGCGGGGGCATGGTGCAGCTGTCCATATAAGGGCACAAGGCGAGACCCAGATGCAGACACAGGAAGCAGATGGTTAGAGTCCAAGATGTTTATTAACAATCCAAAAGGGATAGGAAAGAGAATGGTCGTGGACAGGCAAAAGTTCAAAACCAGTTCAGAGTTCCAGAGGTACAGAATGGCAGGCAGGCTCGAGGTCAGGGCAGGCAGAATGGTCAGGCAGGCTCGAGGTCAGGGCAGGCAGAATGGTCAAGCAGGCTCGAGGTCAGGGCAGGCAGAATGGTCAAGCAGCTCGAGGTCAGGGCAGGCTGAATGGTCAGGCAGGCTTGAGGTCAGGGCAGGCAGAATGTTCAGGCAGGCTCGATGTCAGGCAGGCAGAATGGTCAGGCAGGCGCTCCTCTCTACCCCATCTCTCCCCTCTCTCTATCCTGTCTATCCTTTATCTATCCTCTCTCCCCTCTCTCTCCTGTGTTTCCTCTGTCTCCTGTATTTCTCCTCATGGCCTATCCTCCTTCAGTTTACAAACATGCTCAGAGCCGAACCACAACACACCACAACACAACGGAACACAACCAGTCACAAGAATCATCTACCCTGTCCTGCTATATACACTCCAGAAATGTAGCGTTTTATGTATCACCATGTCAAATAAAGTTGTGTGTATTAACTTCACTAGGGTAGGGGTCAGCATCGGGAATTTTGGATGAAAAGCGTGCCCAAATTAAACTGCTTGCTACTCAGGCCTAGAAGATAGGACTTGCTTATAATTAGTAGATTTCATAGAAAACACTCAAAAGTTTCCAAACTGTTAAAATAATGTCTGTGAGTATAACAGAACGTATAGGGCAGGCGAAAACCCAAGGAAAATCCAACCAGGAAGTACTATTATTTTGAAAGGCTGTTTTTCCATTGAAAGGCCTATCCACCATACAAAGACTTAGGACCCAGTTCATGAGCTCTGTGGCTTCCTCAACATGTGACCAGTCTTTAGGCATTGATTCAGGCTTTTACTCTCTGAAAAATGAAGGAGATACAGCACTTTCAATCAGTGGCCAGTGGAAATTTCCATTCATCATCCATGCTCCTGATTTCTCCTTTCCTATTGACGAAGGCATATAGGAAATATTATTCATTATTTTTGACAAAAACAACCAGAGGAATGATTTTAAACATTGTTTGGCATGTTTCTACTAACTTTAATGTACTTTTTAAAAACTTTTCGTCTGGAATTAGTGCACGCGCCTATTTGAATTACGGACAAAACGCGCAAACAAAATTGAGGTTTTTGGTCATAAAGAGGGACATTGTCGAACAAAATGAACATTTATTGTCAAACATGGAGACCTGGGAGTGCCACCAGGTGAATATCATCAAAGGTAAGTGGTTAATTTTAATGCTATTTCTGACTTTTGTGACACTCTCCTTGGTTGGAAAATGGCTGTATGGGTTTCTGTGGCTAGGAGCTGACCTAACATAATTGCAAAGTGTGCTTTCGCCGTAAAGCCTATTTGAAATCGGACACTGTGGCTGGATTACA
>NW_022262652.1:0-24170 GCF_002021735.2 Oncorhynchus kisutch | reverse complement strand
ATTAAGGTCATTCTGATATTAATGCCCGCTAGGGAACACCCTACTACGGCCCTCTCTCTGTCGGGGGCACCTGAGTGATTATGGACTGTTTGAAATTTCACGATGGAATCTGATTGCTATACAAGCGTAACCCAAAAACACAAATATGGTCATAAATGCATTTAACGGTCATTCTGATTTTAATGCCCGCTATAGGACCCCTACTACGCCCTCTCTCTTCACTCAGGCCGTCCTGGGTGCTTTATGGACTGTTTGACAAGTGCTGGAGAGGAAATAAGCCGTGCACCTGTTGATTGAACCGTGCATCTGGTAACCAAAAAACAAAATATGGTCATAAATGCATTTAACGGTCATTCTGATTTTAATGCCCGCTTAGGAGCATCCCTACTACGGCCCTCTTTCACTCAGGGCCGTCCTGGGTGCTTTATGGACTGTTTGACAAGTGCTGGAGGAGGAATAGAGCCGTGCACCTGGTGATTGAAACCGTGCACCTGGTGATTGAAAACGTGCATCTGGTAACCCAAAAATTCAAATATGGTCCTAAATGCATTTAAGGGTCATTCTGATATTAATGCCCGCTATGGAAACACCCTACTACGGCCCTCTCTCTGTCGGGGGCGACCTGAGTGCATTATGGACACTTTGAAATTTCACGATGGATACTGATTGCTATACAGCGGTAACCCAAAAACACAAATATGGTCATAAATGCATTTAACGGTCATTCTGATTTTAATGCCCGCTATAGGAGCACCCTACTACGGCCCTCTTTCACTCAGGGCCGTCCTGGGTGCTTTATGGACTGTTTGACAAGTGCTGGAGGAGGAAATAGAGCCGTGCACCTGGTGATTGAAACCGTGCATCTGGTAACCCAAAAACACAAATATGGTCATAAATGCATTTAACGGTCATTCTGATTTTAATGCCCGCTATAGGAGCACCCTACTACGGCCCTCTTTCACTCAGGGCCGTCCTGGGTGCTTTATGGACTGTTTGACAAGTGCTGGAGGAGGAAATAGAGCCGTGCACCTGGTGATTGAAACCGTGCACCTGGTGATTGAAAACGTGCATCTGGTAACCCAAAAATTCAAATATGGTCCTAAATGCATTTAAGGGTCATTCTGATATTAATGCCCGCTATGGAAACACCCTACTACGGCCTCTCTCTGTCGGGGGCGACCTGAGTGCATTATGGACACTTTGAAATTTCACGATGGATACTGATTGCTATACAAGCGGTAACCCAAAACACAAATATGGTCATAAATGCATTTAACGGTCATTCTGATTTTAATGCCCGCTATAGGAGCACCCTACTACGGCCCTCTTTCACTCAGGGCCGTCCTGGGTGCTTTATGGACTGTTTGACAAGTGCTGGAGGAGGAAATAGAGCCGTGCACCTGGTGATTGAAACCGTGCATCTGGTAACCCAAAAACACAAATATGGTCATAAATGCATTTAACGGTCATTCTGATTTTAATGCCCGCTATAGGAGCACCCTACTACGGCCCTCTTTCACTCAGGGCCGTCCTGGGTGCTTTATGGACTGTTTGACAAGTGCTGGAGGAGGAAATAGAGCCGTGCACCTGGTGATTGAAACCGTGCACCTGGTGATTGAAAACGTGCATCTGGTAACCCAAAAATTCAAATATGGTCCTAAATGCATTTAAGGGTCATTCTGATATTAATGCCCGCTATGGAACACCCTACTACGGCCCTCTCTCTGTCGGGGGCGACCTGAGTGCATTATGGACACTTTGAAATTTCACGATGGATACTGATTGCTATACAAGCGGTAACCCAAAACACAAATATGGTCATAAATGCATTTAACGGTCATTCTGATTTTAATGCCCGCTATAGGAGCACCCTACTACGGCCCTCTTTCACTCAGGGCCGTCCTGGTGCTTTATGGACTGTTTGACAAGTGCTGGAGGAGGAAATAGAGCCGTGCACCTGGTGATTGAAACCGTGCATCTGGTAACCCAAAAACACAAATATGGTCATAAATGCATTTAACGGTCATTCTGATTTTAATGCCCGCTATAGGAGCACCCTACTACGGCCCTCTTTCACTCAGGGCCGTCCTGGGTGCTTTATGGACTGTTTGACAAGTGCTGGAGGAGGAAATAGAGCCGTGCACCTGGTGATTGAAACCGTGCATCTGGTAACCCAAAAACACAAATATGGTCATAAATGCATTTAACGGTCATTCTGATTTTAATGCCCGCTATAGGAGCACCCTACTACGGCCCTCTTTCACTCAGGGCCGTCCTGGGTGCTTTATGGACTGTTTGACAAGTGCTGGAGGAGGAAATAGAGCCGTGCACCTGGTGATTGAAACCGTGCACCTGGTGATTGAAAACGTGCATCTGGTAACCCAAAAATTCAAATATGGTCCTAAATGCATTTAAGGGTCATTCTGATATTAATGCCCGCTATGGAAACACCCTACTACGGCCCTCTCTCTGTCGGGGGCGACCTGAGTGCATTATGGACACTTTGAAATTTCACGATGGATACTGATTGCTATACAAGCGGTAACCCAAAAACACAAATATGGTCATAAATGCATTTAACGGTCATTCTGATTTTAATGCCCGCTATAGGAGCACCCTACTACGGCCCTCTTTCACTCAGGGCCGTCCTGGGTGCTTTATGGACTGTTTGACAAGTGCTGGAGGAGGAAATAGAGCCGTGCACCTGGTGATTGAAACCGTGCATCTGGTAACCCAAAAACACAAATATGGTCATAAATGCATTTAACGGTCATTCTGATTTTAATGCCCGCTATAGGAGCACCCTACTACGGCCCTCTTTCACTCAGGGCCGTCCTGGGTGCTTTATGGACTGTTTGACAAGTGCTGGAGGAGGAAATAGAGCCGTGCACCTGGTGATTGAAACCGTGCATCTGGTAACCCAAAAACACAAATATGGTCATAAATGCATTTAACGGTCATTCTGATTTTAATGCCCGCTATAGGAGCACCCTACTACGGCCCTCTTTCACTCAGGGCCGTCCTGGGTGCTTTATGGACTGTTTGACAAGTGCTGGAGGAGGAAATAGAGCCGTGCACCTGGTGATTGAAACCGTGCACCTGGTGATTGAAAACGTGCATCTGGTAACCCAAAAATTCAAATATGGTCCTAAATGCATTTAAGGGTCATTCTGATATTAATGCCCGCTATGGAACACCCTACTACGGCCCTCTCTCTGTCGGGGGCGACCTGAGTGCATTATGGACACTTTGAAATTTCACGATGGATACTGATTGCTATACAAGCGGTAACCCAAAAACACAAATATGGTCATAAATGCATTTAACGGTCATTCTGATTTTAATGCCCGCTATAGGAGCACCCTACTACGGCCCTCTTTCACTCAGGGCCGTCCTGGGTGCTTTATGGACTGTTTGACAAGTGCTGGAGGAGGAAATAGAGCCGTGCACCTGGTGATTGAAACCGTGCATCTGGTAACCCAAAAACACAAATATGGTCATAAATGCATTTAACGGTCATTCTGATTTTAATGCCCGCTATAGGAGCACCCTACTACGGCCCTCTTTCACTCAGGGCCGTCCTGGGTGCTTTATGGACTGTTTGACAAGTGCTGGAGGAGGAAATAGAGCCGTGCACCTGGTGATTGAAACCGTGCATCTGGTAACCCAAAAACACAAATATGGTCATAAATGCATTTAACGGTCATTCTGATTTTAATGCCCGCTATAGGAGCACCCTACTACGGCCCTCTTTCACTCAGGGCCGTCCTGGGTGCTTTATGGACTGTTTGACAAGTGCTGGAGGAGGAAATAGAGCCGTGCACCTGGTGATTGAAACCGTGCACCTGGTGATTGAAAACGTGCATCTGGTAACCCAAAAATTCAAATATGGTCCTAAATGCATTTAAGGGTCATTCTGATATTAATGCCCGCTATGGAAACACCCTACTACGGCCCTCTCTCTGTCGGGGGCGACCTGAGTGCATTATGGACACTTTGAAATTTCACGATGGATACTGATTGCTATACAAGCGGTAACCCAAAAACACAAATATGGTCATAAATGCATTTAACGGTCATTCTGATTTTAATGCCCGCTATAGGAGCACCCTACTACGGCCCTCTTTCACTCAGGGCCGTCCTGGGTGCTTTATGGACTGTTTGACAAGTGCTGGAGGAGGAAATAGAGCCGTGCACCTGGTGATTGAAACCGTGCATCTGGTAACCCAAAAACACAAATATGGTCATAAATGCATTTAACGGTCATTCTGATTTTAATGCCCGCTATAGGAGCACCCTACTACGGCCCTCTTTCACTCAGGGCCGTCCTGGGTGCTTTATGGACTGTTTGACAAGTGCTGGAGGAGGAAATAGAGCCGTGCACCTGGTGATTGAAACCGTGCACCTGGTGATTGAAAACGTGCATCTGGTAACCCAAAAATTCAAATATGGTCCTAAATGCATTTAAGGGTCATTCTGATATTAATGCCCGCTATGGAAACACCCTACTACGGCCCTCTCTCTGTCGGGGGCGACCTGAGTGCATTATGGACACTTTGAAATTTCACGATGGATACTGATTGCTATACAAGCGGTAACCCAAAAACACAAATATGGTCATAAATGCATTTAACGGTCATTCTGATTTTAATGCCCGCTATAGGAGCACCCTACTACGGCCCTCTTTCACTCAGGGCCGTCCTGGGTGCTTTATGGACTGTTTGACAAGTGCTGGAGGAGGAAATAGAGCCGTGCACCTGGTGATTGAAACCGTGCATCTGGTAACCCAAAAACACAAATATGGTCATAAATGCATTTAACGGTCATTCTGATTTTAATGCCCGCTATAGGAGCACCCTACTACGGCCCTCTTTCACTCAGGGCCGTCCTGGGTGCTTTATGGACTGTTTGACAAGTGCTGGAGGAGGAAATAGAGCCGTGCACCTGGTGATTGAAACCGTGCACCTGGTGATTGAAAACGTGCATCTGGTAACCCAAAAATTCAAATATGGTCCTAAATGCATTTAAGGGTCATTCTGATATTAATGCCCGCTATGGAAACACCCTACTACGGCCCTCTCTCTGTCGGGGGCGACCTGAGTGCATTATGGACACTTTGAAATTTCACGATGGATACTGATTGCTATACAAGCGGTAACCCAAAAACACAAATATGGTCATAAATGCATTTAACGGTCATTCTGATTTTAATGCCCGCTATAGGAGCACCCTACTACGGCCCTCTTTCACTCAGGGCCGTCCTGGGTGCTTTATGGACTGTTTGACAAGTGCTGGAGGAGGAAATAGAGCCGTGCACCTGGTGATTGAAACCGTGCATCTGGTAACCCAAAAACACAAATATGGTCATAAATGCATTTAACGGTCATTCTGATTTTAATGCCCGCTATAGGAGCACCCTACTACGGCCCTCTTTCACTCAGGGCCGTCCTGGGTGCTTTATGGACTGTTTGACAAGTGCTGGAGGAGGAAATAGAGCCGTGCACCTGGTGATTGAAACCGTGCACCTGGTGATTGAAAACGTGCATCTGGTAACCCAAAAATTCAAATATGGTCCTAAATGCATTTAAGGGTCATTCTGATATTAATGCCCGCTATGGAAACACCCTACTACGGCCCTCTCTCTGTCGGGGGCGACCTGAGTGCATTATGGACACTTTGAAATTTCACGATGGATACTGATTGCTATACAAGCGGTAACCCAAAAACACAAATATGGTCATAAATGCATTTAACGGTCATTCTGATTTTAATGCCCGCTATAGGAGCACCCTACTACGGCCCTCTTTCACTCAGGGCCGTCCTGGGTGCTTTATGGACTGTTTGACAAGTGCTGGAGGAGGAAATAGAGCCGTGCACCTGGTGATTGAAACCGTGCATCTGGTAACCCAAAAACACAAATATGGTCATAAATGCATTTAACGGTCATTCTGATTTTAATGCCCGCTATAGGAGCACCCTACTACGGCCCTCTTTCACTCAGGGCCGTCCTGGGTGCTTTATGGACTGTTTGACAAGTGCTGGAGGAGGAAATAGAGCCGTGCACCTGGTGATTGAAACCGTGCATCTGGTAACCCAAAAACACAAATATGGTCATAAATGCATTTAACGGTCATTCTGATTTTAATGCCCGCTATAGGAGCACCCTACTACGGCCCTCTTTCACTCAGGGCCGTCCTGGGTGCTTTATGGACTGTTTGACAAGTGCTGGAGGAGGAAATAGAGCCGTGCACCTGGTGATTGAAACCGTGCACCTGGTGATTGAAAACGTGCATCTGGTAACCCAAAAATTCAAATATGGTCCTAAATGCATTTAAGGGTCATTCTGATATTAATGCCCGCTATGGAAACACCCTACTACGGCCCTCTCTCTGTCGGGGGCGACCTGAGTGCATTATGGACACTTTGAAATTTCACGATGGATACTGATTGCTATACAAGCGGTAACCCAAAAACACAAATATGGTCATAAATGCATTTAACGGTCATTCTGATTTTAATGCCCGCTATAGGAGCACCCTACTACGGCCCTCTTTCACTCAGGGCCGTCCTGGGTGCTTTATGGACTGTTTGACAAGTGCTGGAGGAGGAAATAGAGCCGTGCACCTGGTGATTGAAACCGTGCATCTGGTAACCCAAAAACACAAATATGGTCATAAATGCATTTAACGGTCATTCTGATTTTAATGCCCGCTATAGGAGCACCCTACTACGGCCCTCTTTCACTCAGGGCCGTCCTGGGTGCTTTATGGACTGTTTGACAAGTGCTGGAGGAGGAAATAGAGCCGTGCACCTGGTGATTGAAACCGTGCATCTGGTAACCCAAAAACACAAATATGGTCATAAATGCATTTAACGGTCATTCTGATTTTAATGCCCGCTATAGGAGCACCCTACTACGGCCCTCTTTCACTCAGGGCCGTCCTGGGTGCTTTATGGACTGTTTGACAAGTGCTGGAGGAGGAAATAGAGCCGTGCACCTGGTGATTGAAACCGTGCACCTGGTGATTGAAAACGTGCATCTGGTAACCCAAAATTCAAATATGGTCCTAAATGCATTTAAGGGTCATTCTGATATTAATGCCCGCTATGGAAACACCCTACTACGGCCCTCTCTCTGTCGGGGGCGACCTGAGTGCATTATGGACACTTTGAAATTTCACGATGGATACTGATTGCTATACAAGCGGTAACCAAAAACACAAATATGGTCATAAATGCATTTAACGGTCATTCTGATTTTAATGCCCGCTATAGGAGCACCCTACTACGGCCCTCTTTCACTCAGGGCCGTCCTGGGTGCTTTATGGACTGTTTGACAAGTGCTGGAGGAGGAAATAGAGCCGTGCACCTGGTGATTGAAACCGTGCATCTGGTAACCCAAAAACACAAATATGGTCATAAATGCATTTAACGGTCATTCTGATTTTAATGCCCGCTATAGGAGCACCCTACTACGGCCCTCTTTCACTCAGGGCCGTCCTGGGTGCTTTATGGACTGTTTGACAAGTGCTGGAGGAGGAAATAGAGCCGTGCACCTGGTGATTGAAACCGTGCATCTGGTAACCCAAAAACACAAATATGGTCATAAATGCATTTAACGGTCATTCTGATTTTAATGCCCGCTATAGGAGCACCCTACTACGGCCCTCTTTCACTCAGGGCCGTCCTGGGTGCTTTATGGACTGTTTGACAAGTGCTGGAGGAGGAAATAGAGCCGTGCACCTGGTGATTGAAACCGTGCACCTGGTGATTGAAAACGTGCATCTGGTAACCCAAAAATTCAAATATGGTCCTAAATGCATTTAAGGGTCATTCTGATATTAATGCCCGCTATGGAAACACCCTACTACGGCCCTCTCTCTGTCGGGGGCGACCTGAGTGCATTATGGACACTTTGAAATTTCACGATGGATACTGATTGCTATACAAGCGGTAACCCAAAAACACAAATATGGTCATAAATGCATTTAACGGTCATTCTGATTTTAATGCCCGCTATAGGAGCACCCTACTACGGCCCTCTTTCACTCAGGGCCGTCCTGGGTGCTTTATGGACTGTTTGACAAGTGCTGGAGGAGGAAATAGAGCCGTGCACCTGGTGATTGAAACCGTGCATCTGGTAACCCAAAAACACAAATATGGTCATAAATGCATTTAACGGTCATTCTGATTTTAATGCCCGCTATAGGAGCACCCTACTACGGCCCTCTTTCACTCAGGGCCGTCCTGGGTGCTTTATGGACTGTTTGACAAGTGCTGGAGGAGGAAATAGAGCCGTGCACCTGGTGATTGAAACCGTGCATCTGGTAACCAAAAACACAAATATGGTCATAAATGCATTTAACGGTCATTCTGATTTTAATGCCCGCTATAGGAGCACCCTACTACGGCCCTCTTTCACTCAGGGCCGTCCTGGGTGCTTTATGGACTGTTTGACAAGTGCTGGAGGAGGAAATAGAGCCGTGCACCTGGTGATTGAAACCGTGCACCTGGTGATTGAAAACGTGCATCTGGTAACCAAAAATTCAAATATGGTCCTAAATGCATTTAAGGGTCATTCTGATATTAATGCCCGCTATGGAAACACCCTACTACGGCCCTCTCTCTGTCGGGGGCGACCTGAGTGCATTATGGACACTTTGAAATTTCACGATGGATACTGATTGCTATACAAGCGGTAACCCAAAAACACAAATATGGTCATAAATGCATTTAACGGTCATTCTGATTTTAATGCCCGCTATAGGAGCACCCTACTACGGCCCTCTTTCACTCAGGGCCGTCCTGGGTGCTTTATGGACTGTTTGACAAGTGCTGGAGGAGGAAATAGAGCCGTGCACCTGGTGATTGAAACCGTGCATCTGGTAACCCAAAAACACAAATATGGTCATAAATGCATTTAACGGTCATTCTGATTTTAATGCCCGCTATAGGAGCACCCTACTACGGCCCTCTTTCACTCAGGGCCGTCCTGGGTGCTTTATGGACTGTTTGACAAGTGCTGGAGGAGGAAATAGAGCCGTGCACCTGGTGATTGAAACCGTGCACCTGGTGATTGAAAACGTGCATCTGGTAACCCAAAAATTCAAATATGGTCCTAAATGCATTTAAGGGTCATTCTGATATTAATGCCCGCTATGGAAACACCCTACTACGGCCCTCTCTCTGTCGGGGGCGACCTGAGTGCATTATGGACACTTTGAAATTTCACGATGGATACTGATTGCTATACAAGCGGTAACCCAAAAACACAAATATGGTCATAAATGCATTTAACGGTCATTCTGATTTTAATGCCCGCTATAGGAGCACCCTACTACGGCCCTCTTTCACTCAGGGCCGTCCTGGGTGCTTTATGGACTGTTTGACAAGTGCTGGAGGAGGAAATAGAGCCGTGCACCTGGTGATTGAAACCGTGCATCTGGTAACCCAAAAACACAAATATGGTCATAAATGCATTTAACGGTCATTCTGATTTTAATGCCCGCTATAGGAGCACCCTACTACGGCCCTCTTTCACTCAGGGCCGTCCTGGGTGCTTTATGGACTGTTTGACAAGTGCTGGAGGAGGAAATAGAGCCGTGCACCTGGTGATTGAAACCGTGCATCTGGTAACCCAAAAACACAAATATGGTCATAAATGCATTTAACGGTCATTCTGATTTTAATGCCCGCTATAGGAGCACCCTACTACGGCCCTCTTTCACTCAGGGCCGTCCTGGGTGCTTTATGGACTGTTTGACAAGTGCTGGAGGAGGAAATAGAGCCGTGCACCTGGTGATTGAAACCGTGCACCTGGTGATTGAAAACGTGCATCTGGTAACCCAAAAATTCAAATATGGTCCTAAATGCATTTAAGGGTCATTCTGATATTAATGCCCGCTATGGAAACACCCTACTACGGCCCTCTCTCTGTCGGGGGCGACCTGAGTGCATTATGGACACTTTGAAATTTCACGATGGATACTGATTGCTATACAAGCGGTAACCCAAAAACACAAATATGGTCATAAATGCATTTAACGGTCATTCTGATTTTAATGCCCGCTATAGGAGCACCCTACTACGGCCCTCTTTCACTCAGGGCCGTCCTGGGTGCTTTATGGACTGTTTGACAAGTGCTGGAGGAGGAAATAGAGCCGTGCACCTGGTGATTGAAACCGTGCATCTGGTAACCCAAAAACACAAATATGGTCATAAATGCATTTAACGGTCATTCTGATTTTAATGCCCGCTATAGGAGCACCCTACTACGGCCCTCTTTCACTCAGGGCCGTCCTGGGTGCTTTATGGACTGTTTGACAAGTGCTGGAGGAGGAAATAGAGCCGTGCACCTGGTGATTGAAACCGTGCACCTGGTGATTGAAAACGTGCATCTGGTAACCCAAAAATTCAAATATGGTCCTAAATGCATTTAAGGGTCATTCTGATATTAATGCCCGCTATGGAAACACCCTACTACGGCCCTCTCTCTGTCGGGGGCGACCTGAGTGCATTATGGACACTTTGAAATTTCACGATGGATACTGATTGCTATACAAGCGGTAACCCAAAAACACAAATATGGTCATAAATGCATTTAACGGTCATTCTGATTTTAATGCCCGCTATAGGAGCACCCTACTACGGCCCTCTTTCACTCAGGGCCGTCCTGGGTGCTTTATGGACTGTTTGACAAGTGCTGGAGGAGGAAATAGAGCCGTGCACCTGGTGATTGAAACCGTGCATCTGGTAACCCAAAAACACAAATATGGTCATAAATGCATTTAACGGTCATTCTGATTTTAATGCCCGCTATAGGAGCACCCTACTACGGCCCTCTTTCACTCAGGGCCGTCCTGGGTGCTTTATGGACTGTTTGACAAGTGCTGGAGGAGGAAATAGAGCCGTGCACCTGGTGATTGAAACCGTGCACCTGGTGATTGAAAACGTGCATCTGGTAACCCAAAAATTCAAATATGGTCCTAAATGCATTTAAGGGTCATTCTGATATTAATGCCCGCTATGGAAACACCCTACTACGGCCCTCTCTCTGTCGGGGGCGACCTGAGTGCATTATGGACACTTTGAAATTTCACGATGGATACTGATTGCTATACAAGCGGTAACCCAAAAACACAAATATGGTCATAAATGCATTTAACGGTCATTCTGATTTTAATGCCCGCTATAGGAGCACCCTACTACGGCCCTCTTTCACTCAGGGCCGTCCTGGGTGCTTTATGGACTGTTTGACAAGTGCTGGAGGAGGAAATAGAGCCGTGCACCTGGTGATTGAAACCGTGCATCTGGTAACCCAAAAACACAAATATGGTCATAAATGCATTTAACGGTCATTCTGATTTTAATGCCCGCTATAGGAGCACCCTACTACGGCCCTCTTTCACTCAGGGCCGTCCTGGGTGCTTTATGGACTGTTTGACAAGTGCTGGAGGAGGAAATAGAGCCGTGCACCTGGTGATTGAAACCGTGCATCTGGTAACCCAAAAACACAAATATGGTCATAAATGCATTTAACGGTCATTCTGATTTTAATGCCCGCTATAGGAGCACCCTACTACGGCCCTCTTTCACTCAGGGCCGTCCTGGGTGCTTTATGGACTGTTTGACAAGTGCTGGAGGAGGAAATAGAGCCGTGCACCTGGTGATTGAAACCGTGCACCTGGTGATTGAAAACGTGCATCTGGTAACCCAAAAATTCAAATATGGTCCTAAATGCATTTAAGGGTCATTCTGATATTAATGCCCGCTATGGAAACACCCTACTACGGCCCTCTCTCTGTCGGGGGCGACCTGAGTGCATTATGGACACTTTGAAATTTCACGATGGATACTGATTGCTATACAAGCGGTAACCCAAAAACACAAATATGGTCATAAATGCATTTAACGGTCATTCTGATTTTAATGCCCGCTATAGGAGCACCCTACTACGGCCCTCTTTCACTCAGGGCCGTCCTGGGTGCTTTATGGACTGTTTGACAAGTGCTGGAGGAGGAAATAGAGCCGTGCACCTGGTGATTGAAACCGTGCATCTGGTAACCCAAAAACACAAATATGGTCATAAATGCATTTAACGGTCATTCTGATTTTAATGCCCGCTATAGGAGCACCCTACTACGGCCCTCTTTCACTCAGGGCCGTCCTGGGTGCTTTATGGACTGTTTGACAAGTGCTGGAGGAGGAAATAGAGCCGTGCACCTGGTGATTGAAACCGTGCACCTGGTGATTGAAAACGTGCATCTGGTAACCCAAAAATTCAAATATGGTCCTAAATGCATTTAAGGGTCATTCTGATATTAATGCCCGCTATGGAAACACCCTACTACGGCCCTCTCTCTGTCGGGGGCGACCTGAGTGCATTATGGACACTTTGAAATTTCACGATGGATACTGATTGCTATACAAGCGGTAACCCAAAAACACAAATATGGTCATAAATGCATTTAACGGTCATTCTGATTTTAATGCCCGCTATAGGAGCACCCTACTACGGCCCTCTTTCACTCAGGGCCGTCCTGGGTGCTTTATGGACTGTTTGACAAGTGCTGGAGGAGGAAATAGAGCCGTGCACCTGGTGATTGAAACCGTGCATCTGGTAACCCAAAAACACAAATATGGTCATAAATGCATTTAACGGTCATTCTGATTTTAATGCCCGCTATAGGAGCACCCTACTACGGCCCTCTTTCACTCAGGGCCGTCCTGGGTGCTTTATGGACTGTTTGACAAGTGCTGGAGGAGGAAATAGAGCCGTGCACCTGGTGATTGAAACCGTGCACCTGGTGATTGAAAACGTGCATCTGGTAACCCAAAAATTCAAATATGGTCCTAAATGCATTTAAGGGTCATTCTGATATTAATGCCCGCTATGGAAACACCCTACTACGGCCCTCTCTCTGTCGGGGGCGACCTGAGTGCATTATGGACACTTTGAAATTTCACGATGGATACTGATTGCTATACAAGCGGTAACCCAAAAACACAAATATGGTCATAAATGCATTTAACGGTCATTCTGATT
The DNA here is from genome assembly GCF_002021735.2 of Oncorhynchus kisutch. Classification (NCBI taxonomy): domain Eukaryota; kingdom Metazoa; phylum Chordata; class Actinopteri; order Salmoniformes; family Salmonidae; genus Oncorhynchus; species Oncorhynchus kisutch. The sequence continues at coordinate 11,125 of NW_022262652.1, read as the reverse complement.
TTAATGCCCGCTATAGGAGCACCCTACTACGGCCCTCTTTCACTCAGGGCCGTCCTGGGTGCTTTATGGACTGTTTGACAAGTGCTGGAGGAGGAAATAGAGCCGTGCACCTGGTGATTGAAACCGTGCATCTGGTAACCCAAAAACACAAATATGGTCATAAATGCATTTAACGGTCATTCTGATTTTAATGCCCGCTATAGGAGCACCCTACTACGGCCCTCTTTCACTCAGGGCCGTCCTGGGTGCTTTATGGACTGTTTGACAAGTGCTGGAGGAGGAAATAGAGCCGTGCACCTGGTGATTGAAACCGTGCATCTGGTAACCCAAAAACACAAATATGGTCATAAATGCATTTAACGGTCATTCTGATTTTAATGCCCGCTATAGGAGCACCCTACTACGGCCCTCTTTCACTCAGGGCCGTCCTGGGTGCTTTATGGACTGTTTGACAAGTGCTGGAGGAGGAAATAGAGCCGTGCACCTGGTGATTGAAACCGTGCACCTGGTGATTGAAAACGTGCATCTGGTAACCCAAAAATTCAAATATGGTCCTAAATGCATTTAAGGGTCATTCTGATATTAATGCCCGCTATGGAAACACCCTACTACGGCCCTCTCTCTGTCGGGGGCGACCTGAGTGCATTATGGACACTTTGAAATTTCACGATGGATACTGATTGCTATACAAGCGGTAACCCAAAAACACAAATATGGTCATAAATGCATTTAACGGTCATTCTGATTTTAATGCCCGCTATAGGAGCACCCTACTACGGCCCTCTTTCACTCAGGGCCGTCCTGGGTGCTTTATGGACTGTTTGACAAGTGCTGGAGGAGGAAATAGAGCCGTGCACCTGGTGATTGAAACCGTGCATCTGGTAACCCAAAAACACAAATATGGTCATAAATGCATTTAACGGTCATTCTGATTTTAATGCCCGCTATAGGAGCACCCTACTACGGCCCTCTTTCACTCAGGGCCGTCCTGGGTGCTTTATGGACTGTTTGACAAGTGCTGGAGGAGGAAATAGAGCCGTGCACCTGGTGATTGAAACCGTGCATCTGGTAACCCAAAAACACAAATATGGTCATAAATGCATTTAACGGTCATTCTGATTTTAATGCCCGCTATAGGAGCACCCTACTACGGCCCTCTTTCACTCAGGGCCGTCCTGGGTGCTTTATGGACTGTTTGACAAGTGCTGGAGGAGGAAATAGAGCCGTGCACCTGGTGATTGAAACCGTGCACCTGGTGATTGAAAACGTGCATCTGGTAACCCAAAATTCAAATATGGTCCTAAATGCATTTAAGGGTCATTCTGATATTAATGCCCGCTATGGAAACACCCTACTACGGCCCTCTCTCTGTCGGGGGCGACCTGAGTGCATTATGGACACTTTGAAATTTCACGATGGATACTGATTGCTATACAAGCGGTAACCCAAAAACACAAATATGGTCATAAATGCATTTAACGGTCATTCTGATTTTAATGCCCGCTATAGGAGCACCCTACTACGGCCCTCTTTCACTCAGGGCCGTCCTGGGTGCTTTATGGACTGTTTGACAAGTGCTGGAGGAGGAAATAGAGCCGTGCACCTGGTGATTGAAACCGTGCATCTGGTAACCCAAAAACACAAATATGGTCATAAATGCATTTAACGGTCATTCTGATTTTAATGCCCGCTATAGGAGCACCCTACTACGGCCCTCTTTCACTCAGGGCCGTCCTGGGTGCTTTATGGACTGTTTGACAAGTGCTGGAGGAGGAAATAGAGCCGTGCACCTGGTGATTGAAACCGTGCATCTGGTAACCCAAAAACACAATATGGTCATAAATGCATTTAACGGTCATTCTGATTTTAATGCCCGCTATAGGAGCACCCTACTACGGCCCTCTTTCACTCAGGGCCGTCCTGGGTGCTTTATGGACTGTTTGACAAGTGCTGGAGGAGGAAATAGAGCCGTGCACCTGGTGATTGAAACCGTGCACCTGGTGATTGAAAACGTGCATCTGGTAACCCAAAAATTCAAATATGGTCCTAAATGCATTTAAGGGTCATTCTGATATTAATGCCCGCTATGGAAACACCCTACTACGGCCCTCTCTCTGTCGGGGGCGACCTGAGTGCATTATGGACACTTTGAAATTTCACGATGGATACTGATTGCTATACAAGCGGTAACCCAAAAACACAAATATGGTCATAAATGCATTTAACGGTCATTCTGATTTTAATGCCCGCTATAGGAGCACCCTACTACGGCCCTCTTTCACTCAGGGCCGTCCTGGGTGCTTTATGGACTGTTTGACAAGTGCTGGAGGAGGAAATAGAGCCGTGCACCTGGTGATTGAAACCGTGCATCTGGTAACCCAAAAACACAAATATGGTCATAAATGCATTTAACGGTCATTCTGATTTTAATGCCCGCTATAGGAGCACCCTACTACGGCCCTCTTTCACTCAGGGCCGTCCTGGGTGCTTTATGGACTGTTTGACAAGTGCTGGAGGAGGAAATAGAGCCGTGCACCTGGTGATTGAAACCGTGCACCTGGTGATTGAAAACGTGCATCTGGTAACCCAAAAATTCAAATATGGTCCTAAATGCATTTAAGGGTCATTCTGATATTAATGCCCGCTATGGAAACACCCTACTACGGCCCTCTCTCTGTCGGGGGCGACCTGAGTGCATTATGGACACTTTGAAATTTCACGATGGATACTGATTGCTATACAAGCGGTAACCCAAAAACACAAATATGGTCATAAATGCATTTAACGGTCATTCTGATTTTAATGCCCGCTATAGGAGCACCCTACTACGGCCCTCTTTCACTCAGGGCCGTCCTGGGTGCTTTATGGACTGTTTGACAAGTGCTGGAGGAGGAAATAGAGCCGTGCACCTGGTGATTGAAACCGTGCATCTGGTAACCCAAAAACACAAATATGGTCATAAATGCATTTAACGGTCATTCTGATTTTAATGCCCGCTATAGGAGCACCCTACTACGGCCCTCTTTCACTCAGGGCCGTCCTGGGTGCTTTATGGACTGTTTGACAAGTGCTGGAGGAGGAAATAGAGCCGTGCACCTGGTGATTGAAACCGTGCATCTGGTAACCCAAAAAAACAAATATGGTCTAAATGCATTTAACGGTCATTCTGATTTTAATGCCCGCTATAGGAGCACCCTACTACGGCCCTCTTTCACTCAGGGCCGTCCTGGTGCTTTATGGACTGTTTGACAAGTGCTGGAGGAGGAAATAGAGCCGTGCACCTGGTGATTGAAACCGTGCACCTGGTGATTGAAAACGTGCATCTGGTAACCCAAAAATTCAAATATGGTCCTAAATGCATTTAAGGGTCATTCTGATATTAATGCCCGCTATGGAACACCCTACTACGGCCCTCTCTCTGTCAGGGGCGTCCTGAGTGCATTATGGACACTTTGAAATTTCACGATGGATACTGATTGCTATACAAGCGGTAAACCAAAAACACAAATATGGTCATAAATGCATTTAACGGTCATTCTGATTTTAATGCCCGCTATAGGAGCACCCTACTACGGCCCTCTTTCACTCAGGGCCGTCCTGGGTGCTTTATGGACTGTTTGACAAGTGCTGGAGGAGGAAATAGAGCCGTGCACCTGGTGATTGAAACCGTGCACCTGGTGATTGAAAACGTGCATCTGGTAACCCAAAAATTCAAATATGGTCCTAAATGCATTTAAGGGTCATTCTGATATTAATGCCCGCTATGGAAACACCCTACTACGGCCCTCTCTCTGTCGGGGGCGACCTGAGTGCATTATGGACACTTTGAAATTTCACGATGGATACTGATTGCTATACAAGCGGTAACCCAAAAACACAAATATGGTCATAAATGCATTTAACGGTCATTCTGATTTTAATGCCCGCTATAGGAGCACCCTACTACGGCCCTCTTTCACTCAGGGCCGTCCTGGGTGCTTTATGGACTGTTTGACAAGTGCTGGAGGAGGAAATAGAGCCGTGCACCTGGTGATTGAAACCGTGCATCTGGTAACCCAAAAACACAAATATGGTCATAAATGCATTTAACGGTCATTCTGATTTTAATGCCCGCTATAGGAGCACCCTACTACGGCCCTCTTTCACTCAGGGCCGTCCTGGGTGCTTTATGGACTGTTTGACAAGTGCTGGAGGAGGAAATAGAGCCGTGCACCTGGTGATTGAAACCGTGCACCTGGTGATTGAAAACGTGCATCTGGTAACCCAAAAATTCAAATATGGTCCTAAATGCATTTAAGGGTCATTCTGATATTAATGCCCGCTATGGAAACACCCTACTACGGCCCTCTCTCTGTCGGGGGCGACCTGAGTGCATTATGGACACTTTGAAATTTCACGATGGATACTGATTGCTATACAAGCGGTAACCCAAAAACACAAATATGGTCATAAATGCATTTAACGGTCATTCTGATTTTAATGCCCGCTATAGGAGCACCCTACTACGGCCCTCTTTCACTCAGGGCCGTCCTGGGTGCTTTATGGACTGTTTGACAAGTGCTGGAGGAGGAAATAGAGCCGTGCACCTGGTGATTGAAACCGTGCATCTGGTAACCCAAAAACACAAATATGGTCATAAATGCATTTAACGGTCATTCTGATTTTAATGCCCGCTATAGGAGCACCCTACTACGGCCCTCTTTCACTCAGGGCCGTCCTGGGTGCTTTATGGACTGTTTGACAAGTGCTGGAGGAGGAAATAGAGCCGTGCACCTGGTGATTGAAACCGTGCATCTGGTAACCCAAAAACACAAATATGGTCATAAATGCATTTAACGGTCATTCTGATTTTAATGCCCGCTATAGGAGCACCCTACTACGGCCCTCTTTCACTCAGGGCCGTCCTGGGTGCTTTATGGACTGTTTGACAAGTGCTGGAGGAGGAAATAGAGCCGTGCACCTGGTGATTGAAACCGTGCACCTGGTGATTGAAAACGTGCATCTGGTAACCCAAAAATTCAAATATGGTCCTAAATGCATTTAAGGGTCATTCTGATATTAATGCCCGCTATGGAAACACCCTACTACGGCCCTCTCTCTGTCGGGGGCGACCTGAGTGCATTATGGACACTTTGAAATTTCACGATGGATACTGATTGCTATACAAGCGGTAACCAAAAAACACAAATATGGTCATAAATGCATTTAACGGTCATTCTGATTTTAATGCCCGCTATAGGAGCACCCTACTACGGCCCTCTTTCACTCAGGGCCGTCCTGGGTGCTTTATGGACTGTTTGACAAGTGCTGGAGGAGGAAATAGAGCCGTGCACCTGGTGATTGAAACCGTGCATCTGGTAACCCAAAAACACAAATATGGTCATAAATGCATTTAACGGTCATTCTGATTTTAATGCCCGCTATAGGAGCACCCTACTACGGCCCTCTTTCACTCAGGGCCGTCCTGGGTGCTTTATGGACTGTTTGACAAGTGCTGGAGGAGGAAATAGAGCCGTGCACCTGGTGATTGAAACCGTGCACCTGGTGATTGAAAACGTGCATCTGGTAACCCAAAAATTCAAATATGGTCCTAAATGCATTTAAGGGTCATTCTGATATTAATGCCCGCTATGGAAACACCCTACTACGGCCCTCTCTCTGTCGGGGGCGACCTGAGTGCATTATGGACACTTTGAAATTTCACGATGGATACTGATTGCTATACAAGCGGTAACCCAAAAACACAAATATGGTCATAAATGCATTTAACGGTCATTCTGATTTTAATGCCCGCTATAGGAGCACCCTACTACGGCCCTCTTTCACTCAGGGCCGTCCTGGGTGCTTTATGGACTGTTTGACAAGTGCTGGAGGAGGAAATAGAGCCGTGCACCTGGTGATTGAAACCGTGCATCTGGTAACCCAAAAACACAAATATGGTCATAAATGCATTTAACGGTCATTCTGATTTTAATGCCCGCTATAGGAGCACCCTACTACGGCCCTCTTTCACTCAGGGCCGTCCTGGGTGCTTTATGGACTGTTTGACAAGTGCTGGAGGAGGAAATAGAGCCGTGCACCTGGTGATTGAAACCGTGCACCTGGTGATTGAAAACGTGCATCTGGTAACCCAAAAATTCAAATATGGTCCTAAATGCATTTAAGGGTCATTCTGATATTAATGCCCGCTATGGAAACACCCTACTACGGCCCTCTCTCTGTCGGGGGCGACCTGAGTGCATTATGGACACTTTGAAATTTCACGATGGATACTGATTGCTATACAAGCGGTAACCCAAAAACACAAATATGGTCATAAATGCATTTAACGGTCATTCTGATTTTAATGCCCGCTATAGGAGCACCCTACTACGGCCCTCTTTCACTCAGGGCCGTCCTGGGTGCTTTATGGACTGTTTGACAAGTGCTGGAGGAGGAAATAGAGCCGTGCACCTGGTGATTGAAACCGTGCATCTGGTAACCCAAAAACACAAATATGGTCATAAATGCATTTAACGGTCATTCTGATTTTAATGCCCGCTATAGGAGCACCCTACTACGGCCCTCTTTCACTCAGGGCCGTCCTGGGTGCTTTATGGACTGTTTGACAAGTGCTGGAGGAGGAAATAGAGCCGTGCACCTGGTGATTGAAACCGTGCATCTGGTAACCCAAAAACACAAATATGGTCATAAATGCATTTAACGGTCATTCTGATTTTAATGCCCGCTATAGGAGCACCCTACTACGGCCCTCTTTCACTCAGGGCCGTCCTGGGTGCTTTATGGACTGTTTGACAAGTGCTGGAGGAGGAAATAGAGCCGTGCACCTGGTGATTGAAACCGTGCACCTGGTGATTGAAAACGTGCATCTGGTAACCCAAAAATTCAAATATGGTCCTAAATGCATTTAAGGGTCATTCTGATATTAATGCCCGCTATGGAAACACCCTACTACGGCCCTCTCTCTGTCGGGGGCGACCTGAGTGCATTATGGACACTTTGAAATTTCACGATGGATACTGATTGCTATACAAGCGGTAACCCAAAAACACAAATATGGTCATAAATGCATTTAACGGTCATTCTGATTTTAATGCCCGCTATAGGAGCACCCTACTACGGCCCTCTTTCACTCAGGGCCGTCCTGGGTGCTTTATGGACTGTTTGACAAGTGCTGGAGGAGGAAATAGAGCCGTGCACCTGGTGATTGAAACCGTGCATCTGGTAACCCAAAAACACAAATATGGTCATAAATGCATTTAACGGTCATTCTGATTTTAATGCCCGCTATAGGAGCACCCTACTACGGCCCTCTTTCACTCAGGGCCGTCCTGGGTGCTTTATGGACTGTTTGACAAGTGCTGGAGGAGGAAATAGAGCCGTGCACCTGGTGATTGAAACCGTGCACCTGGTGATTGAAAACGTGCATCTGGTAACCCAAAAATTCAAATATGGTCCTAAATGCATTTAAGGGTCATTCTGATATTAATGCCCGCTATGGAAACACCCTACTACGGCCCTCTCTCTGTCGGGGGCGACCTGAGTGCATTATGGACACTTTGAAATTTCACGATGGATACTGATTGCTATACAAGCGGTAACCCAAAAAACAAATATGGTCATAAATGCATTTAACGGTCATTCTGATTTTAATGCCCGCTATAGGAGCACCCTACTACGGCCCTCTTTCACTCAGGGCCGTCCTGGGTGCTTTATGGACTGTTTGACAAGTGCTGGAGGAGGAAATAGAGCCGTGCACCTGGTGATTGAAACCGTGCATCTGGTAACCCAAAAACACAAATATGGTCATAAATGCATTTAACGGTCATTCTGATTTTAATGCCCGCTATAGGAGCACCCTACTACGGCCCTCTTTCACTCAGGGCCGTCCTGGGTGCTTTATGGACTGTTTGACAAGTGCTGGAGGAGGAAATAGAGCCGTGCACCTGGTGATTGAAACCGTGCACCTGGTGATTGAAAACGTGCATCTGGTAACCCAAAATTCAAATATGGTCTAAATGCATTTAAGGGTCATTCTGATATTAATGCCCGCTATGGAAACACCCTACTACGGCCCTCTCTCTGTCGGGGGCGACCTGAGTGCATTATGGACACTTTGAAATTTCACGATGGATACTGATTGCTATACAAGCGGTAACCCAAAAACACAAATATGGTCATAAATGCATTTAACGGTCATTCTGATTTTAATGCCCGCTATAGGAGCACCCTACTACGGCCCTCTTTCACTCAGGGCCGTCCTGGGTGCTTTATGGACTGTTTGACAAGTGCTGGAGGAGGAAATAGAGCCGTGCACCTGGTGATTGAAACCGTGCACCTGGTGATTGAAAACGTGCATCTGGTAACCCAAAAATTCAAATATGGTCCTAAATGCATTTAAGGGTCATTCTGATATTAATGCCCGCTATGGAACACCCTACTACGGCCCTCTCTCTGTCGGGGGCGACCTGAGTGCATTATGGACACTTTGAAATTTCACGATGGATACTGATTGCTATACAAACGGTAACCCAAAAACACAAATATGGTCATAAATGCATTTAACGGTCATTCTGATTTTAATGCCCGCTATAGGAGCACCCTACTACGGCCCTCTTTCACTCAGGGCCGTCCTGGGTGCTTTATGGACTGTTTGACAAGTGCTGGAGGAGGAAATAGAGCCGTGCACCTGGTGATTGAAACCGTGCATCTGGTAACCCAAAAACACAAATATGGTCATAAATGCATTTAACGGTCATTCTGATTTTAATGCCCGCTATAGGAGCACCCTACTACGGCCCTCTTTCACTCAGGGCCGTCCTGGGTGCTTTATGGACTGTTTGACAAGTGCTGGAGGAGGAAATAGAGCCGTGCACCTGGTGATTGAAACCGTGCATCTGGTAACCCAAAAACACAAATATGGTCATAAATGCATTTAACGGTCATTCTGATTTTAATGCCCGCTATAGGAGCACCCTACTACGGCCCTCTTTCACTCAGGGCCGTCCTGGGTGCTTTATGGACTGTTTGACAAGTGCTGGAGGAGGAAATAGAGCCGTGCACCTGGTGATTGAAACCGTGCACCTGGTGATTGAAAACGTGCATCTGGTAACCCAAAAATTCAAATATGGTCCTAAATGCATTTAAGGGTCATTCTGATATTAATGCCCGCTATGGAAACACCCTACTACGGCCCTCTCTCTGTCGGGGGCGACCTGAGTGCATTATGGACACTTTGAAATTTCACGATGGATACTGATTGCTATACAAGCGGTAACCCAAAAACACAAATATGGTCATAAATGCATTTAACGGTCATTCTGATTTTAATGCCCGCTATAGGAGCACCCTACTACGGCCCTCTTTCACTCAGGGCCGTCCTGGGTGCTTTATGGACTGTTTGACAAGTGCTGGAGGAGGAAATAGAGCCGTGCACCTGGTGATTGAAACCGTGCATCTGGTAACCCAAAAACACAAATATGGTCATAAATGCATTTAACGGTCATTCTGATTTTAATGCCCGCTATAGGAGCACCCTACTACGGCCCTCTTTCACTCAGGGCCGTCCTGGGTGCTTTATGGACTGTTTGACAAGTGCTGGAGGAGGAAATAGAGCCGTGCACCTGGTGATTGAAACCGTGCATCTGGTAACCCAAAAACACAAATATGGTCATAAATGCATTTAACGGTCATTCTGATTTTAATGCCCGCTAGGAGCACCCTACTACGGCCCTCTTTCACTCAGGGCCGTCCTGGGTGCTTTATGGACTGTTTGACAAGTGCTGGAGGAGGAAATAGAGCCGTGCACCTGGTGATTGAAACCGTGCACCTGGTGATTGAAAACGTGCATCTGGTAACCCAAAAATTCAAATATGGTCCTAAATGCATTTAAGGGTCATTCTGATTTTAATGCCCGCTATGGAAACACCCTACTACGGCCCTCTCTCTGTCGGGGCCGACCTGAGTGCATTATGGACACTTTGAAATTTCACGATGGATACTGATTGCTATACAAGCGGTAACCCAAAAACACAAATATGGTCATAAATGCATTTAACGGTCATTCTGATTTTAATGCCCGCTATAGGAGCACCCTACTACGGCCCTCTTTCACTCAGGGCCGTCCTGGGTGCTTTATGGACTGTTTGACAAGTGCTGGAGGAGGAAATAGAGCCGTGCACCTGGTGATTGAAACCGTGCACCTGGTGATTGAAAACGTGCATCTGGTAACCCAAAATTCAAATATGGTCCTAAATGCATTTAAGGGTCATTCTGATTTAATGCCCGCTATGGAACACCCTACTACGGCCCTCTCTCTGTCGGGGGCCGACCTGAGTGCATTATGGACACTTTGAAATTCACGATGGATACTGATTGCTATACAAGCGGTAACCCAAAAACACAAATATGGTCATAAATGCATTTAACGGTCATTCTGATTTTAATGCCCGCTATAGGAGCACCCTACTACGGCCCTCTTTCACTCAGGGCCGTCCTGGGGCTTTATGGACTGTTTGACAAGTGCTGGAGGAGGAAATAGAGCCGTGCACTGGTGATTGAAACCGTGCATCTGGTAACCCAAAAACACCAAATATGGTCAAATGCATTTAACGGTCATTCTGATTTAATGCCCGCTATAGGAGCACCCTACTACGGCCCTCTTTCACTCAGGGCCGTCCTGGGTGCTTTATGGACTGTTTGACAAGTGCTGGAGGAGGAAATAGAGCCGTGCACCTGGTGATTGAAACCGTGCACCTGGTGATTGAAAACGTGCATCTGGTAACCAAAACATCAAATATGGTCCTAAATGCATTTAAGGGTCATTCTGATATTAATGCCCGCTATGGAAACACCCTATACGGCCCTCTCTCTCGGGGGCGACCTGAGTGCTGATTATGGACACTTTGAAATTTCCGATGGATACTGATTTATACCGCGTAACCCAAAAACACAAATATGGTCATAAATGCATTTAACGGTCATTCTGATTTTAATGCCCGCTATAGGAGCACCCTACTACGGCCCTCTTTCACTCAGGGCCGTCCTGGGTGGCTTTATGGATGTTTGACAAGTGCTGGAGGAGGAAATAGAGCCGTGCACCTGGTGATTGAAACCGTGCATCTGG
>NW_022262651.1:0-28825 GCF_002021735.2 Oncorhynchus kisutch | reverse complement strand
CAGATGCACGTTTTCAATCACCAGTGCACGGTTTCAATACCAGGGCACGCTATTCCTCCTCCAGCACTTGTCAAACAGTCCATAAAGCACCCAGGACGGCCCTGAGTGAAAGAGGGGCCGTAGTAGGGTGCTCCTATAGCGGGCATTAAAATCAGAATGACCGTTAAAGCATTTATGACCATATTTGTGTTTTTGGGTTACCAGATGCACGGTTTCAATCACCAGGTGCACGGCTCATTTCCTCCTCCAGCACTTGTCAAACAGTCCATAAAGCACCCAGGACGGCCCTGAGTGAAAGAGGGCCGTAGTAGGGTGCTCCTATAGCGGGCATTAAAATCAGAATGACCGTTAAATGCATTTATGACCATATTGTGTTTTTGGGTTACCAGATGCACGGTTTCAATCACAGGTGCACGGCTCTATTTCCTCCTCCAGCACTTGTTTCAAACAGTCCATAAAGCACAGACGGCCCTGAGTGAAAGAGGGCCGTAGTAGGGTGGGTGCTCCTATAGCGGGCATTTAAAATCAGAATGACCGTTAAATGCATTTATGACCATATTTGTGTTTTTGGGTTACCGCTTGTATAGCAATCAGTATCCATCGTGAAATTTCAAAAGTGTCCATAATTGCCACTCAGGTCGCCCCCCCGACAGAGAGAAGGGCCGTAGAGGGTGTTTCAATAGCGGGCATTAATATCAGCAAGGACCCTTAAATGCATTTAGGACCATATTGAATTTTGGGGTTACCAGATGCACGTTTGCAATCACCAGGTGCACGGTTCACATCACCAGGTGCACGGCTCTATTTCCTCCTCCAGCACTTGTCAAACAGTCCATAAGCACCCAGGACGGCCCTGAGTGAAAGAGGGCCGTAGTAGGGTGTGCTCCTATAGCGGGCCCTTAAAATCAGAATGACCGTTAAATGCATTTATGACCATATTTGTTGTTTTTGGGTTACCAGATGCACGGTTTTCAATCACCAGGTGCACGGCTCTATTTCCTCCTCCAGCACTTGTCAAACAGTCCATAAAAGCACCCAGGACGGCCCTGAGTGAAAGAGGGCCGTAGTAGGGTGCTCCTATAGCGGGCATTAAAATCAGAATGACCGTTAAATGCATTTATGACCATATTTGTGTTTTTGGGTTACCGCTTGTATAGCAATCAGTATCCATCGTGAAATTTCAAAGTGTCCATAATGCACTCAGGTCGCCCCCCGACAGAGAGAGGGCCGTAGTAGGGGTGTTTCCATAGCGGGCATTAATATCAGAATGACCCTTAAATGCATTTAGGACCATATTGAATTTTTGGGTTACCAGATGCACGTTTTCAATCACCAGGTGCACGGTTTCAATCACCAGGTGCACGGCTCTATTTCCTCCTCCAGCACTTGTCAAACAGTCCATAAAGCACCCAGGACGGCCCTGAGTGAAAGAGGGCCGTAGTAGGGTGCTCCTATAGCGGGCATTAAAATCAGAATGACCGTTAAATGCATTTATGACCATATTTGTGTTTTTGGGTTACCAGATGCACGGTTTCAATCACCAGGTGCACGGCTCTATTTCCTCCTCCAGCACTTGTCAAACAGTCCATAAAGCACCCAGGACGGCCCTGAGTGAAAGAGGGCCGTAGTAGGGTGCTCCTATAGCGGGCATTAAAATCAGAATGACCGTTAAATGCATTTATGACCATATTTGTGTTTTTGGGTTACCAGATGCACGGTTTCAATCACCAGGTGCACGGCTCTATTTCCTCCTCCAGCACTTGTCAAACAGTCCATAAAGCACCCATGACGGCCCTGAGTGAAAGAGGGCCGTAGTAGGGTGCTCCTATAGCGGGCATTAAAATCAGAATGACCGTTAAATGCATTTATGACCATATTTGTGTTTTTGGGTTACCGCTTGTATAGCAATCAGTATCCATCGTGAAATTTCAAAGTGTCCATAATGCACTCAGGTCGCCCCCGACAGAGAGAGGGCCGTAGTAGGGTGTTCCCATAGCGGGCATTAATATCAGAATGACCCTTAAATGCATTTAGGACCATATTTGAATTTTGGGTTACCAGATGCACGTTTTCAATCACCAGGTGCACGGTTTCAATCACCAGGTGCACGGCCCTATTATCCTCCAGCCTTGCTTCAATAACAGTCCATAAAGCACCCAGGACGGCCCTGAGTGAAAGAGGGCCGTAGTAGGGTGCTCCTATAGCGGGCATTAAAATCAGAATGACCGTTAAATGCATTTATGACCATATTGGTGTTTTGGGTTACCAGATGCACGGTTTCAATCACCAGGTGCACGGCTCTATTTCCTCCTCCAGCACTTGTCAAACAGTCCATAAAGCACCCAGGACGGCCCTGAGTGAAAGAGGGCCGTAGTAGGGTGCTCTATAGCGGGCATTAAAATCAGAATGACCGTTAAATGCATTTATGACCATATTTGTGTTTTTGGGTTACCAGATGCACGGTTTCAATCACCAGGTGCACGGCTCTATCCTCCTCCAGCACTTGTCAAACAGTCCATAAAGCACCCAGGACGGCCCTGAGTGAAAGAGGGCCGTAGTAGGGTGCTCCTATAGCGGGCATTAAAATCAGAATGACCGTTAAATGCATTTATGACCATATTGTGTTTTTGGGTTACCGCTTGTATAGCAATCAGTATCCATCGTGAAATTTCAAAGTGTCCATAATGCACTCAGGTCGCCCCCGACAGAGAGAGGGCCGTAGTAGGGTGTTTCCATAGCGGGCATTAATATCAGAATGACCCTTAAATGCATTTAGGACCATATTTGAATTTTTGGGTTACCAGATGCACGTTTTCAATCACCAGGTGCACGGTTTCAATCACCAGGTGCACGGCTCTATTTCCTCCTCCAGCACTTGTCAAACAGTCCATAAAGCACCCAGGACGGCCCTGAGTGAAAGAGGGCCGTAGTAGGGTGCTCCTATAGCGGGCATTAAAATCAGAATGACCGTTAAATGCATTTATGACCATATTTGTGTTTTTGGGTTACCAGATGCACGGTTTCAATCACCAGGTGCACGGCTCTATTTCCTCCTCCAGCACTTGTCAAACAGTCCATAAAGCACCCAGGACGGCCCTGAGTGAAAGAGGGCCGTAGTAGGGTGCTCCTATAGCGGGCATTAAAATCAGAATGACCGTTAAATGCATTTATGACCATATTTGTGTTTTTGGGTTACCGCTTGTATAGCAATCAGTATCCATCGTGAAATTTCAAAGTGTCCATAATGCACTCAGGTCGCCCCCGACAGAGAGAGGGCCGTAGTAGGGTGTTTCCATAGCGGGCATTAATATCAGAATGACCCTTAAATGCATTTAGGACCATATTTGAATTTTGGGTTACCAGATGCACGTTTTCAATCACCAGGTGCACGGTTTCAATCACCAGGTGCACGGCTCTATTTCCTCCTCCAGCACTTGTCAAACAGTCCATAAAGCACCCAGGACGGCCCTGAGTGAAAGAGGGCCGTAGTAGGGTGCTCCTATAGCGGGCATTAAAATCAGAATGACCGTTAAATGCATTTATGACCATATTTGTGTTTTTGGGTTACCAGATGCACGGTTTCAATCACCAGGTGCACGGCTCTATTTCCTCCTCCAGCACTTGTCAAACAGTCCATAAAGCACCCAGGACGGCCCTGAGTGAAAGAGGGCCGTAGTAGGGTGCTCCTATAGCGGGCATTAAAATCAGAATGACCGTTAAATGCATTTATGACCATATTTGTGTTTTTGGGTTACCAGATGCACGGTTTCAATCACCAGGTGCACGGCTCTATTTCCTCCTCCAGCACTTGTCAAACAGTCCATAAAGCACCCAGGACGGCCCTGAGTGAAAGAGGGCCGTAGTAGGGTGCTCCTATAGCGGGCATTAAAATCAGAATGACCGTTAAATGCATTTATGACCATATTTGTGTTTTTGGGTTACCGCTTGTATAGCAATCAGTATCCATCGTGAAATTTCAAAGTGTCCATAATGCACTCAGGTCGCCCCGACAGAGAGAGGGCCGTAGTAGGGTGTTTCCATAGCGGGCATTAATATCAGAATGACCCTTAAATGCATTTAGGACCATATTTGAATTTTTGGGTTACCAGATGCACGTTTTCAATCACCAGGTGCACGGTTTCAATCACCAGGTGCACGGCTCTATTTCCTCCTCCAGCACTTGTCAAACAGTCCATAAAGCACCCAGGACGGCCCTGAGTGAAAGAGGGCCGTAGTAGGGTGCTCCTATAGCGGGCATTAAAATCAGAATGACCGTTAAATGCATTTATGACCATATTTGTGTTTTTGGGTTACCAGATGCACGGTTTCAATCACCAGGTGCACGGCTCTATTTCCTCCTCCAGCACTTGTCAAACAGTCCATAAAGCACCCAGGACGGCCCTGAGTGAAAGAGGGCCGTAGTAGGGTGCTCCTATAGCGGGCATTAAAATCAGAATGACCGTTAAATGCATTTATGACCATATTTGTGTTTTTGGGTTACCAGATGCACGGTTTCAATCACCAGGTGCACGGCTCTATTTCCTCCTCCAGCACTTGTCAAACAGTCCATAAAGCACCCAGGACGGCCCTGAGTGAAAGAGGGCCGTAGTAGGGTGCTCCTATAGCGGGCATTAAAATCAGAATGACCGTTAAATGCATTTATGACCATATTTGTGTTTTTGGGTTACCGCTTGTATAGCAATCAGTATCCATCGTGAAATTTCAAAGTGTCCATAATGCACTCAGGTCGCCCCCGACAGAGAGAGGGCCGTAGTAGGGTGTTTCCATAGCGGGCATTAATATCAGAATGACCCTTAAATGCATTTAGGACCATATTTGAATTTTTGGGTTACCAGATGCACGTTTTCAATCACCAGGTGCACGGTTTCAATCACCAGGTGCACGGCTCTATTTCCTCCTCCAGCACTTGTCAAACAGTCCATAAAGCACCCAGGACGGCCCTGAGTGAAAGAGGGCCGTAGTAGGGTGCTCCTATAGCGGGCATTAAAATCAGAATGACCGTTAAATGCATTTATGACCATATTTGTGTTTTGGGTTACCAGATGCACGGTTTCAATCACCAGGTGCACGGCTCTATTTCCTCCTCCAGCACTTGTCAAACAGTCCATAAAGCACCCAGGACGGCCCTGAGTGAAAGAGGGCCGTAGTAGGGTGCTCCTATAGCGGGCATTAAAATCAGAATGACCGTTAAATGCATTTATGACCATATTTGTGTTTTGGGTTACCGCTTGTATAGCAATCAGTATCCATCGTGAAATTTCAAAGTGTCCATAATGCACTCAGGTCGCCCCCGACAGAGAGAGGGCCGTAGTAGGGTGTTTCCATAGCGGGCATTAATATCAGAATGACCCTTAAATGCATTTAGGACCATATTTGAATTTTTGGGTTACCAGATGCACGTTTTCAATCACCAGGTGCACGGTTTCAATCACCAGGTGCACGGCTCTATTTCCTCCTCCAGCACTTGTCAAACAGTCCATAAAGCACCCAGGACGGCCCTGAGTGAAAGAGGGCCGTAGTAGGGTGCTCCTATAGCGGGCATTAAAATCAGAATGACCGTTAAATGCATTTATGACCATATTTGTGTTTTTGGGTTACCAGATGCACGGTTTCAATCACCAGGTGCACGGCTCTATTTCCTCCTCCAGCACTTGTCAAACAGTCCATAAAGCACCCAGGACGGCCCTGAGTGAAAGAGGGCCGTAGTAGGGTGCTCCTATAGCGGGCATTAAAATCAGAATGACCGTTAAATGCATTTATGACCATATTTGTGTTTTTGGGTTACCAGATGCACGGTTTCAATCACCAGGTGCACGGCTCTATTTCCTCCTCCAGCACTTGTCAAACAGTCCATAAAGCACCCAGGACGGCCCTGAGTGAAAGAGGGCCGTAGTAGGGTGCTCCTATAGCGGGCATTAAAATCAGAATGACCGTTAAATGCATTTATGACCATATTTGTGTTTTTGGGTTACCGCTTGTATAGCAATCAGTATCCATCGTGAAATTTCAAAGTGTCCATAATGCACTCAGGTCGCCCCCGACAGAGAGAGGGCCGTAGTAGGGTGTTTCCATAGCGGGCATTAATATCAGAATGACCCTTAAATGCATTTAGGACCATATTTGAATTTTTGGGTTACCAGATGCACGTTTTCAATCACCAGGTGCACGGTTTCAATCACCAGGTGCACGGCTCTATTTCCTCCTCCAGCACTTGTCAAACAGTCCATAAAGCACCCAGGACGGCCCTGAGTGAAAGAGGGCCGTAGTAGGGTGCTCCTATAGCGGGCATTAAAATCAGAATGACCGTTAAATGCATTTATGACCATATTTGTGTTTTTGGGTTACCAGATGCACGGTTTCAATCACCAGGTGCACGGCTCTATTTCCTCCTCCAGCACTTGTCAAACAGTCCATAAAGCACCCAGGACGGCCCTGAGTGAAAGAGGGCCGTAGTAGGGTGCTCCTATAGCGGGCATTAAAATCAGAATGACCGTTAAATGCATTTATGACCATATTTGTGTTTTTGGGTTACCGCTTGTATAGCAATCAGTATCCATCGTGAAATTTCAAAGTGTCCATAATGCACTCAGGTCGCCCCCGACAGAGAGAGGGCCGTAGTAGGGTGTTTCCATAGCGGGCATTAATATCAGAATGACCCTTAAATGCATTTAGGACCATATTTGAATTTTTGGGTTACCAGATGCACGTTTTCAATCACCAGGTGCACGGTTTCAATCACCAGGTGCACGGCTCTATTTCCTCCTCCAGCACTTGTCAAACAGTCCATAAAGCACCCAGGACGGCCCTGAGTGAAAGAGGGCCGTAGTAGGGTGCTCCTATAGCGGGCATTAAAATCAGAATGACCGTTAAATGCATTTATGACCATATTTGTGTTTTTGGGTTACCAGATGCACGGTTTCAATCACCAGGTGCACGGCTCTATTTCCTCCTCCAGCACTTGTCAAACAGTCCATAAAGCACCCAGGACGGCCCTGAGTGAAAGAGGGCCGTAGTAGGGTGCTCCTATAGCGGGCATTAAAATCAGAATGACCGTTAAATGCATTTATGACCATATTTGTGTTTTTGGGTTACCAGATGCACGGTTTCAATCACCAGGTGCACGGCTCTATTTCCTCCTCCAGCACTTGTCAAACAGTCCATAAAGCACCCAGGACGGCCCTGAGTGAAAGAGGGCCGTAGTAGGGTGCTCCTATAGCGGGCATTAAAATCAGAATGACCGTTAAATGCATTTATGACCATATTTGTGTTTTTGGGTTACCGCTTGTATAGCAATCAGTATCCATCGTGAAATTTCAAAGTGTCCATAATGCACTCAGGTCGCCCCCGACAGAGAGAGGGCCGTAGTAGGGTGTTTCCATAGCGGGCATTAATATCAGAATGACCCTTAAATGCATTTAGGACCATATTTGAATTTTTGGGTTACCAGATGCACGTTTTCAATCACCAGGTGCACGGTTTCAATCACCAGGTGCACGGCTCTATTTCCTCCTCCAGCACTTGTCAAACAGTCCATAAAGCACCCAGGACGGCCCTGAGTGAAAGAGGGCCGTAGTAGGGTGCTCCTATAGCGGGCATTAAAATCAGAATGACCGTTAAATGCATTTATGACCATATTTGTGTTTTTGGGTTACCAGATGCACGGTTTCAATCACCAGGTGCACGGCTCTATTTCCTCCTCCAGCACTTGTCAAACAGTCCATAAAGCACCCAGGACGGCCCTGAGTGAAAGAGGGCCGTAGTAGGGTGCTCCTATAGCGGGCATTAAAATCAGAATGACCGTTAAATGCATTTATGACCATATTTGTGTTTTTGGGTTACCAGATGCACGGTTTCAATCACCAGGTGCACGGCTCTATTTCCTCCTCCAGCACTTGTCAAACAGTCCATAAAGCACCCAGGACGGCCCTGAGTGAAAGAGGGCCGTAGTAGGGTGCTCCTATAGCGGGCATTAAAATCAGAATGACCGTTAAATGCATTTATGACCATATTTGTGTTTTTGGGTTACCGCTTGTATAGCAATCAGTATCCATCGTGAAATTTCAAAGTGTCCATAATGCACTCAGGTCGCCCCCGACAGAGAGAGGGCCGTAGTAGGGTGTTTCCATAGCGGGCATTAATATCAGAATGACCCTTAAATGCATTTAGGACCATATTTGAATTTTTGGGTTACCAGATGCACGTTTTCAATCACCAGGTGCACGGTTTCAATCACCAGGTGCACGGCTCTATTTCCTCCTCCAGCACTTGTCAAACAGTCCATAAAGCACCCAGGACGGCCCTGAGTGAAAGAGGGCCGTAGTAGGGTGCTCCTATAGCGGGCATTAAAATCAGAATGACCGTTAAATGCATTTATGACCATATTTGTGTTTTTGGGTTACCAGATGCACGGTTTCAATCACCAGGTGCACGGCTCTATTTCCTCCTCCAGCACTTGTCAAACAGTCCATAAAGCACCCAGGACGGCCCTGAGTGAAAGAGGGCCGTAGTAGGGTGCTCCTATAGCGGGCATTAAAATCAGAATGACCGTTAAATGCATTTATGACCATATTTGTGTTTTTGGGTTACCAGATGCACGGTTTCAATCACCAGGTGCACGGCTCTATTTCCTCCTCCAGCACTTGTCAAACAGTCCATAAAGCACCCAGGACGGCCCTGAGTGAAAGAGGGCCGTAGTAGGGTGCTCCTATAGCGGGCATTAAAATCAGAATGACCGTTAAATGCATTTATGACCATATTTGTGTTTTTGGGTTACCGCTTGTATAGCAATCAGTATCCATCGTGAAATTTCAAAGTGTCCATAATGCACTCAGGTCGCCCCCGACAGAGAGAGGGCCGTAGTAGGGTGTTTCCATAGCGGGCATTAATATCAGAATGACCCTTAAATGCATTTAGGACCATATTTGAATTTTTGGGTTACCAGATGCACGTTTTCAATCACCAGGTGCACGGTTTCAATCACCAGGTGCACGGCTCTATTTCCTCCTCCAGCACTTGTCAAACAGTCCATAAAGCACCCAGGACGGCCCTGAGTGAAAGAGGGCCGTAGTAGGGTGCTCCTATAGCGGGCATTAAAATCAGAATGACCGTTAAATGCATTTATGACCATATTTGTGTTTTTGGGTTACCAGATGCACGGTTTCAATCACCAGGTGCACGGCTCTATTTCCTCCTCCAGCACTTGTCAAACAGTCCATAAAGCACCCAGGACGGCCCTGAGTGAAAGAGGGCCGTAGTAGGGTGCTCCTATAGCGGGCATTAAAATCAGAATGACCGTTAAATGCATTTATGACCATATTTGTGTTTTTGGGTTACCGCTTGTATAGCAATCAGTATCCATCGTGAAATTTCAAAGTGTCCATAATGCACTCAGGTCGCCCCCGACAGAGAGAGGGCCGTAGTAGGGTGTTTCCATAGCGGGCATTAATATCAGAATGACCCTTAAATGCATTTAGGACCATATTTGAATTTTTGGGTTACCAGATGCACGTTTTCAATCACCAGGTGCACGGTTTCAATCACCAGGTGCACGGCTCTATTTCCTCCTCCAGCACTTGTCAAACAGTCCATAAAGCACCCAGGACGGCCCTGAGTGAAAGAGGGCCGTAGTAGGGTGCTCCTATAGCGGGCATTAAAATCAGAATGACCGTTAAATGCATTTATGACCATATTTGTGTTTTTGGGTTACCAGATGCACGGTTTCAATCACCAGGTGCACGGCTCTATTTCCTCCTCCAGCACTTGTCAAACAGTCCATAAAGCACCCAGGACGGCCCTGAGTGAAAGAGGGCCGTAGTAGGGTGCTCCTATAGCGGGCATTAAAATCAGAATGACCGTTAAATGCATTTATGACCATATTTGTGTTTTTGGGTTACCGCTTGTATAGCAATCAGTATCCATCGTGAAATTTCAAAGTGTCCATAATGCACTCAGGTCGCCCCCGACAGAGAGAGGGCCGTAGTAGGGTGTTTCCATAGCGGGCATTAATATCAGAATGACCCTTAAATGCATTTAGGACCATATTTGAATTTTTGGGTTACCAGATGCACGTTTTCAATCACCAGGTGCACGGTTTCAATCACCAGGTGCACGGCTCTATTTCCTCCTCCAGCACTTGTCAAACAGTCCATAAAGCACCCAGGACGGCCCTGAGTGAAAGAGGGCCGTAGTAGGGTGCTCCTATAGCGGGCATTAAAATCAGAATGACCGTTAAATGCATTTATGACCATATTTGTGTTTTTGGGTTACCGCTTGTATAGCAATCAGTATCCATCGTGAAATTTCAAAGTGTCCATAATGCACTCAGGTCGCCCCCGACAGAGAGAGGGCCGTAGTAGGGTGTTTCCATAGCGGGCATTAATATCAGAATGACCCTTAAATGCATTTAGGACCATATTTGAATTTTTGGGTTACCAGATGCACGTTTTCAATCACCAGGTGCACGGTTTCAATCACCAGGTGCACGGCTCTATTTCCTCCTCCAGCACTTGTCAAACAGTCCATAAAGCACCCAGGACGGCCCTGAGTGAAAGAGGGCCGTAGTAGGGTGCTCCTATAGCGGGCATTAAAATCAGAATGACCGTTAAATGCATTTATGACCATATTTGTGTTTTTGGGTTACCAGATGCACGGTTTCAATCACCAGGTGCACGGCTCTATTTCCTCCTCCAGCACTTGTCAAACAGTCCATAAAGCACCCAGGACGGCCCTGAGTGAAAGAGGGCCGTAGTAGGGTGCTCCTATAGCGGGCATTAAAATCAGAATGACCGTTAAATGCATTTATGACCATATTTGTGTTTTTGGGTTACCGCTTGTATAGCAATCAGTATCCATCGTGAAATTTCAAAGTGTCCATAATGCACTCAGGTCGCCCCCGACAGAGAGAGGGCCGTAGTAGGGTGTTTCCATAGCGGGCATTAATATCAGAATGACCCTTAAATGCATTTAGGACCATATTTGAATTTTTGGGTTACCAGATGCACGTTTTCAATCACCAGGTGCACGGTTTCAATCACCAGGTGCACGGCTCTATTTCCTCCTCCAGCACTTGTCAAACAGTCCATAAAGCACCCAGGACGGCCCTGAGTGAAAGAGGGCCGTAGTAGGGTGCTCCTATAGCGGGCATTAAAATCAGAATGACCGTTAAATGCATTTATGACCATATTTGTGTTTTTGGGTTACCAGATGCACGGTTTCAATCACCAGGTGCACGGCTCTATTTCCTCCTCCAGCACTTGTCAAACAGTCCATAAAGCACCCAGGACGGCCCTGAGTGAAAGAGGGCCGTAGTAGGGTGCTCCTATAGCGGGCATTAAAATCAGAATGACCGTTAAATGCATTTATGACCATATTTGTGTTTTTGGGTTACCGCTTGTATAGCAATCAGTATCCATCGTGAAATTTCAAAGTGTCCATAATGCACTCAGGTCGCCCCCGACAGAGAGAGGGCCGTAGTAGGGTGTTTCCATAGCGGGCATTAATATCAGAATGACCCTTAAATGCATTTAGGACCATATTTGAATTTTTGGGTTACCAGATGCACGTTTTCAATCACCAGGTGCACGGTTTCAATCACCAGGTGCACGGCTCTATTTCCTCCTCCAGCACTTGTCAAACAGTCCATAAAGCACCCAGGACGGCCCTGAGTGAAAGAGGGCCGTAGTAGGGTGCTCCTATAGCGGGCATTAAAATCAGAATGACCGTTAAATGCATTTATGACCATATTTGTGTTTTTGGGTTACCAGATGCACGGTTTCAATCACCAGGTGCACGGCTCTATTTCCTCCTCCAGCACTTGTCAAACAGTCCATAAAGCACCCAGGACGGCCCTGAGTGAAAGAGGGCCGTAGTAGGGTGCTCCTATAGCGGGCATTAAAATCAGAATGACCGTTAAATGCATTTATGACCATATTTGTGTTTTTGGGTTACCAGATGCACGGTTTCAATCACCAGGTGCACGGCTCTATTTCCTCCTCCAGCACTTGTCAAACAGTCCATAAAGCACCCAGGACGGCCCTGAGTGAAAGAGGGCCGTAGTAGGGTGCTCCTATAGCGGGCATTAAAATCAGAATGACCGTTAAATGCATTTATGACCATATTTGTGTTTTTGGGTTACCGCTTGTATAGCAATCAGTATCCATCGTGAAATTTCAAAGTGTCCATAATGCACTCAGGTCGCCCCCGACAGAGAGAGGGCCGTAGTAGGGTGTTTCCATAGCGGGCATTAATATCAGAATGACCCTTAAATGCATTTAGGACCATATTTGAATTTTTGGGTTACCAGATGCACGTTTTCAATCACCAGGTGCACGGTTTCAATCACCAGGTGCACGGCTCTATTTCCTCCTCCAGCACTTGTCAAACAGTCCATAAAGCACCCAGGACGGCCCTGAGTGAAAGAGGGCCGTAGTAGGGTGCTCCTATAGCGGGCATTAAAATCAGAATGACCGTTAAATGCATTTATGACCATATTTGTGTTTTTGGGTTACCAGATGCACGGTTTCAATCACCAGGTGCACGGCTCTATTTCCTCCTCCAGCACTTGTCAAACAGTCCATAAAGCACCCAGGACGGCCCTGAGTGAAAGAGGGCCGTAGTAGGGTGCTCCTATAGCGGGCATTAAAATCAGAATGACCGTTAAATGCATTTATGACCATATTTGTGTTTTTGGGTTACCGCTTGTATAGCAATCAGTATCCATCGTGAAATTTCAAAGTGTCCATAATGCACTCAGGTCGCCCCCGACAGAGAGAGGGCCGTAGTAGGGTGTTTCCATAGCGGGCATTAATATCAGAATGACCCTTAAATGCATTTAGGACCATATTTGAATTTTTGGGTTACCAGATGCACGTTTTCAATCACCAGGTGCACGGTTTCAATCACCAGGTGCACGGCTCTATTTCCTCCTCCAGCACTTGTCAAACAGTCCATAAAGCACCCAGGACGGCCCTGAGTGAAAGAGGGCCGTAGTAGGGTGCTCCTATAGCGGGCATTAAAATCAGAATGACCGTTAAATGCATTTATGACCATATTTGTGTTTTTGGGTTACCAGATGCACGGTTTCAATCACCAGGTGCACGGCTCTATTTCCTCCTCCAGCACTTGTCAAACAGTCCATAAAGCACCCAGGACGGCCCTGAGTGAAAGAGGGCCGTAGTAGGGTGCTCCTATAGCGGGCATTAAAATCAGAATGACCGTTAAATGCATTTATGACCATATTTGTGTTTTTGGGTTACCGCTTGTATAGCAATCAGTATCCATCGTGAAATTTCAAAGTGTCCATAATGCACTCAGGTCGCCCCCGACAGAGAGAGGGCCGTAGTAGGGTGTTTCCATAGCGGGCATTAATATCAGAATGACCCTTAAATGCATTTAGGACCATATTTGAATTTTTGGGTTACCAGATGCACGTTTTCAATCACCAGGTGCACGGTTTCAATCACCAGGTGCACGGCTCTATTTCCTCCTCCAGCACTTGTCAAACAGTCCATAAAGCACCCAGGACGGCCCTGAGTGAAAGAGGGCCGTAGTAGGGTGCTCCTATAGCGGGCATTAAAATCAGAATGACCGTTAAATGCATTTATGACCATATTTGTGTTTTTGGGTTACCAGATGCACGGTTTCAATCACCAGGTGCACGGCTCTATTTCCTCCTCCAGCACTTGTCAAACAGTCCATAAAGCACCCAGGACGGCCCTGAGTGAAAGAGGGCCGTAGTAGGGTGCTCCTATAGCGGGCATTAAAATCAGAATGACCGTTAAATGCATTTATGACCATATTTGTGTTTTTGGGTTACCAGATGCACGGTTTCAATCACCAGGTGCACGGCTCTATTTCCTCCTCCAGCACTTGTCAAACAGTCCATAAAGCACCCAGGACGGCCCTGAGTGAAAGAGGGCCGTAGTAGGGTGCTCCTATAGCGGGCATTAAAATCAGAATGACCGTTAAATGCATTTATGACCATATTTGTGTTTTTGGGTTACCAGATGCACGGTTTCAATCACCAGGTGCACGGCTCTATTTCCTCCTCCAGCACTTGTCAAACAGTCCATAAAGCACCCAGGACGGCCCTGAGTGAAAGAGGGCCGTAGTAGGGTGCTCCTATAGCGGGCATTAAAATCAGAATGACCGTTAAATGCATTTATGACCATATTTGTGTTTTTGGGTTACCGCTTGTATAGCAATCAGTATCCATCGTGAAATTTCAAAGTGTCCATAATGCACTCAGGTCGCCCCCGACAGAGAGAGGGCCGTAGTAGGGTGTTTCCATAGCGGGCATTAATATCAGAATGACCCTTAAATGCATTTAGGACCATATTTGAATTTTTGGGTTACCAGATGCACGTTTTCAATCACCAGGTGCACGGTTTCAATCACCAGGTGCACGGCTCTATTTCCTCCTCCAGCACTTGTCAAACAGTCCATAAAGCACCCAGGACGGCCCTGAGTGAAAGAGGGCCGTAGTAGGGTGCTCCTATAGCGGGCATTAAAATCAGAATGACCGTTAAATGCATTTATGACCATATTTGTGTTTTTGGGTTACCAGATGCACGGTTTCAATCACCAGGTGCACGGCTCTATTTCCTCCTCCAGCACTTGTCAAACAGTCCATAAAGCACCCAGGACGGCCCTGAGTGAAAGAGGGCCGTAGTAGGGTGCTCCTATAGCGGGCATTAAAATCAGAATGACCGTTAAATGCATTTATGACCATATTTGTGTTTTTGGGTTACCGCTTGTATAGCAATCAGTATCCATCGTGAAATTTCAAAGTGTCCATAATGCACTCAGGTCGCCCCCGACAGAGAGAGGGCCGTAGTAGGGTGTTTCCATAGCGGGCATTAATATCAGAATGACCCTTAAATGCATTTAGGACCATATTTGAATTTTTGGGTTACCAGATGCACGTTTTCAATCACCAGGTGCACGGTTTCAATCACCAGGTGCACGGCTCTATTTCCTCCTCCAGCACTTGTCAAACAGTCCATAAAGCACCCAGGACGGCCCTGAGTGAAAGAGGGCCGTAGTAGGGTGCTCCTATAGCGGGCATTAAAATCAGAATGACCGTTAAATGCATTTATGACCATATTTGTGTTTTTGGGTTACCAGATGCACGGTTTCAATCACCAGGTGCACGGCTCTATTTCCTCCTCCAGCACTTGTCAAACAGTCCATAAAGCACCCAGGACGGCCCTGAGTGAAAGAGGGCCGTAGTAGGGTGCTCCTATAGCGGGCATTAAAATCAGAATGACCGTTAAATGCATTTATGACCATATTTGTGTTTTTGGGTTACCGCTTGTATAGCAATCAGTATCCATCGTGAAATTTCAAAGTGTCCATAATGCACTCAGGTCGCCCCCGACAGAGAGAGGGCCGTAGTAGGGTGTTTCCATAGCGGGCATTAATATCAGAATGACCCTTAAATGCATTTAGGACCATATTTGAATTTTTGGGTTACCAGATGCACGTTTTCAATCACCAGGTGCACGGTTTCAATCACCAGGTGCACGGCTCTATTTCCTCCTCCAGCACTTGTCAAACAGTCCATAAAGCACCCAGGACGGCCCTGAGTGAAAGAGGGCCGTAGTAGGGTGCTCCTATAGCGGGCATTAAAATCAGAATGACCGTTAAATGCATTTATGACCATATTTGTGTTTTTGGGTTACCAGATGCACGGTTTCAATCACCAGGTGCACGGCTCTATTTCCTCCTCCAGCACTTGTCAAACAGTCCATAAAGCACCCAGGACGGCCCTGAGTGAAAGAGGGCCGTAGTAGGGTGCTCCTATAGCGGGCATTAAAATCAGAATGACCGTTAAATGCATTTATGACCATATTTGTGTTTTTGGGTTACCGCTTGTATAGCAATCAGTATCCATCGTGAAATTTCAAAGTGTCCATAATGCACTCAGGTCGCCCCCGACAGAGAGAGGGCCGTAGTAGGGTGTTTCCATAGCGGGCATTAATATCAGAATGACCCTTAAATGCATTTAGGACCATATTTGAATTTTTGGGTTACCAGATGCACGTTTTCAATCACCAGGTGCACGGTTTCAATCACCAGGTGCACGGCTCTATTTCCTCCTCCAGCACTTGTCAAACAGTCCATAAAGCACCCAGGACGGCCCTGAGTGAAAGAGGGCCGTAGTAGGGTGCTCCTATAGCGGGCATTAAAATCAGAATGACCGTTAAATGCATTTATGACCATATTTGTGTTTTTGGGTTACCGCTTGTATAGCAATCAGTATCCATCGTGAAATTTCAAAGTGTCCATAATGCACTCAGGTCGCCCCCGACAGAGAGAGGGCCGTAGTAGGGTGTTTCCATAGCGGGCATTAATATCAGAATGACCCTTAAATGCATTTAGGACCATATTTGAATTTTTGGGTTACCAGATGCACGTTTTCAATCACCAGGTGCACGGTTTCAATCACCAGGTGCACGGCTCTATTTCCTCCTCCAGCACTTGTCAAACAGTCCATAAAGCACCCAGGACGGCCCTGAGTGAAAGAGGGCCGTAGTAGGGTGCTCCTATAGCGGGCATTAAAATCAGAATGACCGTTAAATGCATTTATGACCATATTTGTGTTTTTGGGTTACCAGATGCACGGTTTCAATCACCAGGTGCACGGCTCTATTTCCTCCTCCAGCACTTGTCAAACAGTCCATAAAGCACCCAGGACGGCCCTGAGTGAAAGAGGGCCGTAGTAGGGTGCTCCTATAGCGGGCATTAAAATCAGAATGACCGTTAAATGCATTTATGACCATATTTGTGTTTTTGGGTTACCAGATGCACGGTTTCAATCACCAGGTGCACGGCTCTATTTCCTCCTCCAGCACTTGTCAAACAGTCCATAAAGCACCCAGGACGGCCCTGAGTGAAAGAGGGCCGTAGTAGGGTGCTCCTATAGCGGGCATTAAAATCAGAATGACCGTTAAATGCATTTATGACCATATTTGTGTTTTTGGGTTACCGCTTGTATAGCAATCAGTATCCATCGTGAAATTTCAAAGTGTCCATAATGCACTCAGGTCGCCCCCGACAGAGAGAGGGCCGTAGTAGGGTGTTTCCATAGCGGGCATTAATATCAGAATGACCCTTAAATGCATTTAGGACCATATTTGAATTTTTGGGTTACCAGATGCACGTTTTCAATCACCAGGTGCACGGTTTCAATCACCAGGTGCACGGCTCTATTTCCTCCTCCAGCACTTGTCAAACAGTCCATAAAGCACCCAGGACGGCCCTGAGTGAAAGAGGGCCGTAGTAGGGTGCTCCTATAGCGGGCATTAAAATCAGAATGACCGTTAAATGCATTTATGACCATATTTGTGTTTTTGGGTTACCAGATGCACGGTTTCAATCACCAGGTGCACGGCTCTATTTCCTCCTCCAGCACTTGTCAAACAGTCCATAAAGCACCCAGGACGGCCCTGAGTGAAAGAGGGCCGTAGTAGGGTGCTCCTATAGCGGGCATTAAAATCAGAATGACCGTTAAATGCATTTATGACCATATTTGTGTTTTTGGGTTACCAGATGCACGGTTTCAATCACCAGGTGCACGGCTCTATTTCCTCCTCCAGCACTTGTCAAACAGTCCATAAAGCACCCAGGACGGCCCTGAGTGAAAGAGGGCCGTAGTAGGGTGCTCCTATAGCGGGCATTAAAATCAGAATGACCGTTAAATGCATTTATGACCATATTTGTGTTTTTGGGTTACCGCTTGTATAGCAATCAGTATCCATCGTGAAATTTCAAAGTGTCCATAATGCACTCAGGTCGCCCCCGACAGAGAGAGGGCCGTAGTAGGGTGTTTCCATAGCGGGCATTAATATCAGAATGACCCTTAAATGCATTTAGGACCATATTTGAATTTTTGGGTTACCAGATGCACGTTTTCAATCACCAGGTGCACGGTTTCAATCACCAGGTGCACGGCTCTATTTCCTCCTCCAGCACTTGTCAAACAGTCCATAAAGCACCCAGGACGGCCCTGAGTGAAAGAGGGCCGTAGTAGGGTGCTCCTATAGCGGGCATTAAAATCAGAATGACCGTTAAATGCATTTATGACCATATTTGTGTTTTTGGGTTACCGCTTGTATAGCAATCAGTATCCATCGTGAAATTTCAAAGTGTCCATAATGCACTCAGGTCGCCCCCGACAGAGAGAGGGCCGTAGTAGGGTGTTTCCATAGCGGGCATTAATATCAGAATGACCCTTAAATGCATTTAGGACCATATTTGAATTTTTGGGTTACCAGATGCACGTTTTCAATCACCAGGTGCACGGTTTCAATCACCAGGTGCACGGCTCTATTTCCTCCTCCAGCACTTGTCAAACAGTCCATAAAGCACCCAGGACGGCCCTGAGTGAAAGAGGGCCGTAGTAGGGTGCTCCTATAGCGGGCATTAAAATCAGAATGACCGTTAAATGCATTTATGACCATATTTGTGTTTTTGGGTTACCAGATGCACGGTTTCAATCACCAGGTGCACGGCTCTATTTCCTCCTCCAGCACTTGTCAAACAGTCCATAAAGCACCCAGGACGGCCCTGAGTGAAAGAGGGCCGTAGTAGGGTGCTCCTATAGCGGGCATTAAAATCAGAATGACCGTTAAATGCATTTATGACCATATTTGTGTTTTTGGGTTACCGCTTGTATAGCAATCAGTATCCATCGTGAAATTTCAAAGTGTCCATAATGCACTCAGGTCGCCCCCGACAGAGAGAGGGCCGTAGTAGGGTGTTTCCATAGCGGGCATTAATATCAGAATGACCCTTAAATGCATTTAGGACCATATTTGAATTTTTGGGTTACCAGATGCACGTTTTCAATCACCAGGTGCACGGTTTCAATCACCAGGTGCACGGCTCTATTTCCTCCTCCAGCACTTGTCAAACAGTCCATAAAGCACCCAGGACGGCCCTGAGTGAAAGAGGGCCGTAGTAGGGTGCTCCTATAGCGGGCATTAAAATCAGAATGACCGTTAAATGCATTTATGACCATATTTGTGTTTTTGGGTTACCAGATGCACGGTTTCAATCACCAGGTGCACGGCTCTATTTCCTCCTCCAGCACTTGTCAAACAGTCCATAAAGCACCCAGGACGGCCCTGAGTGAAAGAGGGCCGTAGTAGGGTGCTCCTATAGCGGGCATTAAAATCAGAATGACCGTTAAATGCATTTATGACCATATTTGTGTTTTTGGGTTACCGCTTGTATAGCAATCAGTATCCATCGTGAAATTTCAAAGTGTCCATAATGCACTCAGGTCGCCCCCGACAGAGAGAGGGCCGTAGTAGGGTGTTTCCATAGCGGGCATTAATATCAGAATGACCCTTAAATGCATTTAGGACCATATTTGAATTTTTGGGTTACCAGATGCACGTTTTCAATCACCAGGTGCACGGTTTCAATCACCAGGTGCACGGCTCTATTTCCTCCTCCAGCACTTGTCAAACAGTCCATAAAGCACCCAGGACGGCCCTGAGTGAAAGAGGGCCGTAGTAGGGTGCTCCTATAGCGGGCATTAAAATCAGAATGACCGTTAAATGCATTTATGACCATATTTGTGTTTTGGGTTACCAGATGCACGGTTTCAATCACCAGGTGCACGGCTCTATTTCCTCCTCCAGCACTTGTCAAACAGTCCATAAAGCACCCAGGACGGCCCTGAGTGAAAGAGGGCCGTAGTAGGGTGCTCCTATAGCGGGCATTAAAATCAGAATGACCGTTAAATGCATTTATGACCATATTTGTGTTTTTGGGTTACCAGATGCACGGTTTCAATCACCAGGTGCACGGCTCTATTTCCTCCTCCAGCACTTGTCAAACAGTCCATAAAGCACCCAGGACGGCCCTGAGTGAAAGAGGGCCGTAGTAGGGTGCTCCTATAGCGGGCATTAAAATCAGAATGACCGTTAAATGCATTTATGACCATATTTGTGTTTTTGGGTTACCGCTTGTATAGCAATCAGTATCCATCGTGAAATTTCAAAGTGTCCATAATGCACTCAGGTCGCCCCCGACAGAGAGAGGGCCGTAGTAGGGTGTTTCCATAGCGGGCATTAATATCAGAATGACCCTTAAATGCATTTAGGACCATATTTGAATTTTTGGGTTACCAGATGCACGTTTTCAATCACCAGGTGCACGGTTTCAATCACCAGGTGCACGGCTCTATTTCCTCCTCCAGCACTTGTCAAACAGTCCATAAAGCACCCAGGACGGCCCTGAGTGAAAGAGGGCCGTAGTAGGGTGCTCCTATAGCGGGCATTAAAATCAGAATGACCGTTAAATGCATTTATGACCATATTTGTGTTTTTGGGTTACCAGATGCACGGTTTCAATCACCAGGTGCACGGCTCTATTTCCTCCTCCAGCACTTGTCAAACAGTCCATAAAGCACCCAGGACGGCCCTGAGTGAAAGAGGGCCGTAGTAGGGTGCTCCTATAGCGGGCATTAAAATCAGAATGACCGTTAAATGCATTTATGACCATATTTGTGTTTTTGGGTTACCGCTTGTATAGCAATCAGTATCCATCGTGAAATTTCAAAGTGTCCATAATGCACTCAGGTCGCCCCCGACAGAGAGAGGGCCGTAGTAGGGTGTTTCCATAGCGGGCATTAATATCAGAATGACCCTTAAATGCATTTAGGACCATATTTGAATTTTTGGGTTACCAGATGCACGTTTTCAATCACCAGGTGCACGGTTTCAATCACCAGGTGCACGGCTCTATTTCCTCCTCCAGCACTTGTCAAACAGTCCATAAAGCACCCAGGACGGCCCTGAGTGAAAGAGGGCCGTAGTAGGGTGCTCCTATAGCGGGCATTAAAATCAGAATGACCGTTAAATGCATTTATGACCATATTTGTGTTTTTGGGTTACCAGATGCACGGTTTCAATCACCAGGTGCACGGCTCTATTTCCTCCTCCAGCACTTGTCAAACAGTCCATAAAGCACCCAGGACGGCCCTGAGTGAAAGAGGGCCGTAGTAGGGTGCTCCTATAGCGGGCATTAAAATCAGAATGACCGTTAAATGCATTTATGACCATATTTGTGTTTTTGGGTTACCAGATGCACGGTTTCAATCACCAGGTGCACGGCTCTATTTCCTCCTCCAGCACTTGTCAAACAGTCCATAAAGCACCCAGGACGGCCCTGAGTGAAAGAGGGCCGTAGTAGGGTGCTCCTATAGCGGGCATTAAAATCAGAATGACCGTTAAATGCATTTATGACCATATTTGTGTTTTTGGGTTACCAGATGCACGGTTTCAATCACCAGGTGCACGGCTCTATTTCCTCCTCCAGCACTTGTCAAACAGTCCATAAAGCACCCAGGACGGCCCTGAGTGAAAGAGGGCCGTAGTAGGGTGCTCCTATAGCGGGCATTAAAATCAGAATGACCGTTAAATGCATTTATGACCATATTTGTGTTTTTGGGTTACCGCTTGTATAGCAATCAGTATCCATCGTGAAATTTCAAAGTGTCCATAATGCACTCAGGTCGGCCCCGACAGAGAGAGGGCCGTAGTAGGGTGTTTCCATAGCGGGCATTAATATCAGAATGACCCTTAAATGCATTTAGGACCATATTTGAATTTTTGGGTTACCAGATGCACGTTTTCAATCACCAGGTGCACGGTTTCAATCACCAGGTGCACGGCTCTATTTCCTCCTCCAGCACTTGTCAAACAGTCCATAAAGCACCCAGGACGGCCCTGAGTGAAAGAGGGCCGTAGTAGGGTGCTCCTATAGCGGGCATTAAAATCAGAATGACCGTTAAATGCATTTATGACCATATTTGTGTTTTTGGGTTACCAGATGCACGGTTTCAATCACCAGGTGCACGGCTCTATTTCCTCCTCCAGCACTTGTCAAACAGTCCATAAAGCACCCAGGACGGCCCTGAGTGAAAGAGGGCCGTAGTAGGGTGCTCCTATAGCGGGCATTAAAATCAGAATGACCGTTAAATGCATTTATGACCATATTTGTGTTTTTGGGTTACCGCTTGTATAGCAATCAGTATCCATCGTGAAATTTCAAAGTGTCCATAATGCACTCAGGTCGCCCCCGACAGAGAGAGGGCCGTAGTAGGGTGTTTCCATAGCGGGCATTAATATCAGAATGACCCTTAAATGCATTTAGGACCATATTTGAATTTTTGGGTTACCAGATGCACGTTTTCAATCACCAGGTGCACGGTTTCAATCACCAGGTGCACGGCTCTATTTCCTCCTCCAGCACTTGTCAAACAGTCCATAAAGCACCCAGGACGGCCCTGAGTGAAAGAGGGCCGTAGTAGGGTGCTCCTATAGCGGGCATTAAAATCAGAATGACCGTTAAATGCATTTATGACCATATTTGTGTTTTTGGGTTACCAGATGCACGGTTTCAATCACCAGGTGCACGGCTCTATTTCCTCCTCCAGCACTTGTCAAACAGTCCATAAAGCACCCAGGACGGCCCTGAGTGAAAGAGGGCCGTAGTAGGGTGCTCCTATAGCGGGCATTAAAATCAGAATGACCGTTAAATGCATTTATGACCATATTTGTGTTTTTGGGTTACCGCTTGTATAGCAATCAGTATCCATCGTGAAATTTCAAAGTGTCCATAATGCACTCAGGTCGCCCCCGACAGAGAGAGGGCCGTAGTAGGGTGTTTCCATAGCGGGCATTAATATCAGAATGACCCTTAAATGCATTTAGGACCATATTTGAATTTTTGGGTTACCAGATGCACGTTTTCAATCACCAGGTGCACGGTTTCAATCACCAGGTGCACGGCTCTATTTCCTCCTCCAGCACTTGTCAAACAGTCCATAAAGCACCCAGGACGGCCCTGAGTGAAAGAGGGCCGTAGTAGGGTGCTCCTATAGCGGGCATTAAAATCAGAATGACCGTTAAATGCATTTATGACCATATTTGTGTTTTTGGGTTACCGCACGTATAGCAATCAGTATCCTCGTGCAATTTCAAAGTGTCCATAAAGCACCCAGGACGCCCCTGAGTGAGAGAGGGCCGTAGTAGGGTGCTCCTATAGCGGGCATTAAAATCAGAATGACCGTTAAATGCATTTATGACCATATTTGAATTTTGGGTTACCAGATGCACGTTTTCAATCACCAGGTGCACGGTTTCAATCACCAGGTGCACGGCTCTATTTCCTCCTCCAGCACTTGTCAAACAGTCCATAAAGCACCCAGGACGGCCCTGAGTGAAAGAGGGCCGTAGTAGGGTGCTCCTATAGCGGGCATTAAAATCAGAATGACCGTTAAATGCATTTATGACCATATTTGTGTTTTTGGGTTACCAGATGCACGGTTTCAATCACCAGGTGCACGGCTCTATTTCCTCCTCCAGCACTTGTCAAACAGTCCATAAAGCACCCAGGACGGCCCTGAGTGAAAGAGGGCCGTAGTAGGGTGCTCCTATAGCGGGCATTAAAATCAGAATGACCGTTAAATGCATTTATGACCATATTTGTGTTTTTGGGTTACCAGATGCACGGTTTCAATCACCAGGTGCACGGCTCTATTTCCTCCTCCAGCACTTGTCAAACAGTCCATAAAGCACCCAGGACGGCCCTGAGTGAAAGAGGGCCGTAGTAGGGTGCTCCTATAGCGGGCATTAAAATCAGAATGACCGTTAAATGCATTTATGACCATATTTGTGTTTTTGGGTTACCGCTTGTATAGCAATCAGTATCCATCGTGAAATTTCAAAGTGTCCATAATGCACTCAGGTCGCCCCCGACAGAGAGAGGGCCGTAGTAGGGTGTTTCCATAGCGGGCATTAATATCAGAATGACCCTTAAATGCATTTAGGACCATATTTGAATTTTGGGTTACCAGATGCACGTTTTCAATCACCAGGTGCACGGTTTCAATCACCAGGTGCACGGCTATTTCCTCCTCCAGCACTTGTCAAACAGTCCATAAAGCACCCAGGACGGCCCTGAGTGAAAGAGGGCCGTAGTAGGGTGCTCCTATAGCGGGCATTAAAATCAGAATGACCGTTAAATGCATTTATGACCATATTTGTGTTTTTGGGTTACCAGATGCACGGTTTCAATCACCAGGTGCACGGCTCTATTTCCTCCTCCAGCACTTGTCAAACAGTCCATAAAGCACCCAGGACGGCCCTGAGTGAAAGAGGGCCGTAGTAGGGTGCTCCTATAGCGGGCATTAAAATCAGAATGACCGTTAAATGCATTTATGACCATATTTGTGTTTTTGGGTTACCAGATGCACGGTTTCAATCACCAGGTGCACGGCTCTATTTCCTCCTCCAGCACTTGTCAAACAGTCCATAAAGCACCCAGGACGGCCCTGAGTGAAAGAGGGCCGTAGTAGGGTGCTCCTATAGCGGGCATTAAAATCAGAATGACCGTTAAATGCATTTATGACCATATTTGTGTTTTTGGGTTACCGCTTGTATAGCAATCAGTATCCATCGTGAAATTTCAAAGTGTCCATAATGCACTCAGGTCGCCCCCGACAGAGAGAGGGCCGTAGTAGGGTGTTTCCATAGCGGGCATTAATATCAGAATGACCCTTAAATGCATTTAGGACCATATTTGAATTTTTGGGTTACCAGATGCACGTTTTCAATCACCAGGTGCACGGTTTCAATCACCAGGTGCACGGCTCTATTTCCTCCTCCAGCACTTGTCAAACAGTCCATAAAGCACCCAGGACGGCCCTGAGTGAAAGAGGGCCGTAGTAGGGTGCTCCTATAGCGGGCATTAAAATCAGAATGACCGTTAAATGCATTTATGACCATATTTGTGTTTTTGGGTTACCAGATGCACGGTTTCAATCACCAGGTGCACGGCTCTATTTCCTCCTCCAGCACTTGTCAAACAGTCCATAAAGCACCCAGGACGGCCCTGAGTGAAAGAGGGCCGTAGTAGGGTGCTCCTATAGCGGGCATTAAAATCAGAATGACCGTTAAATGCATTTATGACCATATTTGTGTTTTTGGGTTACCAGATGCACGGTTTCAATCACCAGGTGCACGGCTCTATTTCCTCCTCCAGCACTTGTCAAACAGTCCATAAAGCACCCAGGACGGCCCTGAGTGAAAGAGGGCCGTAGTAGGGTGCTCCTATAGCGGGCATTAAAATCAGAATGACCGTTAAATGCATTTATGACCATATTTGTGTTTTTGGGTTACCAGATGCACGGTTTCAATCACCAGGTGCACGGCTCTATTTCCTCCTCCAGCACTTGTCAAACAGTCCATAAAGCACCCAGGACGGCCCTGAGTGAAAGAGGGCCGTAGTAGGGTGCTCCTATAGCGGGCATTAAAATCAGAATGACCGTTAAATGCATTTATGACCATATTTGTGTTTTTGGGTTACCGCTTGTATAGCAATCAGTATCCATCGTGAAATTTCAAAGTGTCCATAATGCACTCAGGTCGCCCCCGACAGAGAGAGGGCCGTAGTAGGGTGTTTCCATAGCGGGCATTAATATCAGAATGACCCTTAAATGCATTTAGGACCATATTTGAATTTTTGGGTTACCAGATGCACGTTTTCAATCACCAGGTGCACGGTTTCAATCACCAGGTGCACGGCTCTATTTCCTCCTCCAGCACTTGTCAAACAGTCCATAAAGCACCCAGGACGGCCCTGAGTGAAAGAGGGCCGTAGTAGGGTGCTCCTATAGCGGGCATTAAATCAGAATGACCGTTAAATGCATTTATGACCATATTTGTGTTTTTGGGTTACCAGATGCACGGTTTCAATCACCAGGTGCACGGCTCTATTTCCTCCTCCAGCACTTGTCAAACAGTCCATAAAGCACCCAGGACGGCCCTGAGTGAAAGAGGGCCGTAGTAGGGTGCTCCTATAGCGGGCATTAAAATCAGAATGACCGTTAAATGCATTTATGACCATATTTGTGTTTTTGGGTTACCAGATGCACGGTTTCAATCACCAGGTGCACGGCTCTATTTCCTCCTCCAGCACTTGTCAAACAGTCCATAAAGCACCCAGGACGGCCCTGAGTGAAAGAGGGCCGTAGTAGGGTGCTCCTATAGCGGGCATTAAAATCAGAATGACCGTTAAATGCATTTATGACCATATTTGTGTTTTTGGGTTACCGCTTGTATAGCAATCAGTATCCATCGTGAAATTTCAAAGTGTCCATAATGCACTCAGGTCGCCCCCGACAGAGAGAGGGCCGTAGTAGGGTGTTTCCATAGCGGGCATTAATATCAGAATGACCCTTAAATGCATTTAGGACCATATTTGAATTTTTGGGTTACCAGATGCACGTTTTCAATCACCAGGTGCACGGTTTCAATCACCAGGTGCACGGCTCTATTTCCTCCTCCAGCACTTGTCAAACAGTCCATAAAGCACCCAGGACGGCCCTGAGTGAAAGAGGGCCGTAGTAGGGTGCTCCTATAGCGGGCATTAAAATCAGAATGACCGTTAAATGCATTTATGACCATATTTGTGTTTTTGGGTTACCGCTTGTATAGCAATCAGTATCCATCGTGAAATTTCAAAGTGTCCATAATGCACTCAGGTCGCCCCCGACAGAGAGAGGGCCGTAGTAGGGTGTTTCATAGCGGGCATTAATATCAGAATGACCCTTAAATGCATTTAGGACCATATTTGAATTTTTGGGTTACCAGATGCACGTTTTCAATCACCAGGTGCACGGTTTCAATCACCAGGTGCACGGCTCTATTTCCTCCTCCAGCACTTGTCAAACAGTCCATAAAGCACCCAGGACGGCCCTGAGTGAAAGAGGGCCGTAGTAGGGTGCTCCTATAGCGGGCATTAAAATCAGAATGACCGTTAAATGCATTTATGACCATATTTTTGTTTTTGGGTTACCAGATGCACGGTTTCAATCACCAGGTGCACGGCTCTATTTCCTCCTCCAGCACTTGTCAAACAGTCCATAAAGCACCCAGGACGGCCCTGAGTGAAAGAGGGCCGTAGTAGGGTGCTCCTATAGCGGGCATTAAAATCAGAATGACCGTTAAATGCATTTATGACCATATTTGTGTTTTTGGGTTACCGCTTGTATAGCAATCAGTATCCATCGTGAAATTTCAAAGTGTCCATAATGCACTCAGGTCGCCCCCGACAGAGAGAGGGCCGTAGTAGGGTGTTTCCATAGCGGGCATTAATATCAGAATGACCCTTAAATGCATTTAGGACCATATTTGAATTTTTGGGTTACCAGATGCACGTTTTCAATCACCAGGTGCACGGTTTCAATCACCAGGTGCACGGCTCTATTTCCTCCTCCAGCACTTGTCAAACAGTCCATAAAGCACCCAGGACGGCCCTGAGTGAAAGAGGGCCGTAGTAGGGTGCTCCTATAGCGGGCATTAAAATCAGAATGACCGTTAAATGCATTTATGACCATATTTGTGTTTTTGGGTTACCAGATGCACGGTTTCAATCACCAGGTGCACGGCTCTATTTCCTCCTCCAGCACTTGTCAAACAGTCCATAAAGCACCCAGGACGGCCCTGAGTGAAAGAGGGCCGTAGTAGGGTGCTCCTATAGCGGGCATTAAAATCAGAATGACCGTTAAATGCATTTATGACCATATTTGTGTTTTTGGGTTACCGCTTGTATAGCAATCAGTATCCATCGTGAAATTTCAAAGTGTCCATAATGCACTCAGGTCGCCCCCGACAGAGAGAGGGCCGTAGTAGGGTGTTTCCATAGCGGGCATTAATATCAGAATGACCCTTAAATGCATTTAGGACCATATTTGAATTTTGGGTTACCAGATGCACGTTTTCAATCACCAGGTGCACGGTTTCAATCACCAGGTGCACGGCTCTATTTCCTCCTCCAGCACTTGTCAAACAGTCCATAAAGCACCCAGGACGGCCCTGAGTGAAAGAGGGCCGTAGTAGGGTGCTCCTATAGCGGGCATTAAAATCAGAATGACCGTTAAATGCATTTATGACCATATTTGTGTTTTTGGGTTACCAGATGCACGGTTTCAATCACCAGGTGCACGGCTCTATTTCCTCCTCCAGCACTTGTCAAACAGTCCATAAAGCACCCAGGACGGCCCTGAGTGAAAGAGGGCCGTAGTAGGGTGCTCCTATAGCGGGCATTAAAATCAGAATGACCGTTAAATGCATTTATGACCATATTTGTGTTTTTGGGTTACCAGATGCACGGTTTCAATCACCAGGTGCACGGCTCTATTTCCTCCTCCAGCACTTGTCAAACAGTCCATAAAGCACCCAGGACGGCCCTGAGTGAAAGAGGGCCGTAGTAGGGTGCTCCTATAGGCGGCATTAAAATCAGAATGACCGTTAATGCATTTATGACCATATTTGTGTTTTTGGGTTACCGCTTGTATAGCAATCAGTATCCATCGTGAAATTCAAAGTGCCATAATGCACTCAGGTCGCCCCGACAGAGAGAGGGCCGTAGTAGGGTGTTTCCATAGCGGGCATTAATATCAGAATGACCCTTAAATGCATTTAGGACCATATTTGAATTTTGGGTTACCAGATGCACGTTTTCAATCACCAGGTGCACGGTTTCAATCACCAGGTGCACGGCTCTATTTCCTCCTCCAGCACTTGTCAAACAGTCCATAAAGCACCCAGGACGGCCCTGAGTGAAAGAGGGCCGTAGTAGGGTGCTCCTATAGCGGCATAAAATCAGAATGACCGTTAAATGCATTTATGACCATATTTGGTTTTTGGGTTACCAGATGCACGGTTCAATCACCAGGTGCACGGCTCTATTTCCTCCTCCAGCATGTCAAACAGTCCATAAAGCC
>NW_022262650.1:0-31487 GCF_002021735.2 Oncorhynchus kisutch | reverse complement strand
TCTAGATTGATTCGTTTTCTAGATTGATTCGTTTTCTAGATTGATTCGTTTTCTAGATTGATTCGTTTTCTAGATTGATTCGTTTTCTAGATTGATTCGTTTTCTAGATTGATTCGTTTTCTAGATTGATTCGTTTTCTAGATTGATTCGTTTTCTAGATTGATCCAGAGATTAGGGCATAATTAAGTTATTTCAATTGACTCATTATCCTCATATGAACTGT
Organism: Oncorhynchus kisutch; assembly: GCF_002021735.2. NCBI lineage: Eukaryota > Metazoa > Chordata > Actinopteri > Salmoniformes > Salmonidae > Oncorhynchus > Oncorhynchus kisutch. Next base: position 31,264 of record NW_022262650.1, on the reverse strand, counting down.
AACTCAGTAAAATCTATGAAATTGTTTCATGTTAAGTTTTGTAATTAGTTTAGTGTTTGTCCGTTGCATGAAGGGATCCTGAAACCGGGGCGGCAGGTAGTCTTGCGGTTCAGGGCAAGTAACCGAAAAGTTTGCCGGATCAAACCGGCAAAGCGGAAATATCTGCAGTTCTACCCTTGAGCTTTTCTGGCAACAGCCCCCTGGGCACCAAATGACGCCCCCCCCCCCCACGCATCTCTGACACGTTTCGGTTGAATGCCTTCAGCTGTGCAAAATGACTCGGTTCTCCCCCCTTTACCTGTTCCTCTATGTAATGTGCGTGGTCCTAGGTGTTGCTGGCGTTCGCCAACGGTCTGAACCAGCTCTACTTCTACTACGAGACAAAGGCCTCAGACGAGAATGGCAAGTGTAAAGGCATCCGCTGTGTCGAGCAGAACAACGCTTTCTCCACGTGAGTTGGATGATGTCTGTGTGTGTGTGTGTGTGTGTGTGTGTGTGTGTGTGTGCACTGTGTGTGTGTGTGTGCACTGTGTGTGTGTGCACTGTGTGTGTGTGTGTGTGTGGTAGAATTGTCAAAATATAATTTATAATCTCTCTCCTCCCCTCCATCTCTTCCCCTCCCTCCTTCCTGTAGGTTGTTTGAGACTCTCCAATCTCTGTTCTGGTCTATCTTCGGTCTGATCAGTCTGTACGTGACTAACGTAGATGCGGACCATCAGTTTACAGAGTTTGTAGGGGCCACCATGTTTGGAACCTATAATATAATCTCCCTGGTGGTTCTACTGAACATGCTGATCGCCATGATGAACAATTCCTATCAACACATCGCTGTGAGTACTACTACAGCTATACTACTACAGCTATACTACTACTATATTACTACTATATTACTACTATACTACAGCTATACTACTACTATATTACTACTATACTACAGCTATACTACTACTATACTACTACTATACTAGAGCGATACTACCACTATATTACTACTATATTACTACTATACTAGAGCGATACTACCACTATATCACTACTATACTACTACTGTACTACTACTATACTACAGCTATACCACTACTATATTACCACTATACTACAGCTATACTACTTCTATACTACTACTATACTACAGCTATACTACTACTGTATTACCACTATACTACTATACTGCTACTATACTACTACTATACTACAGCTATACTACTACTATATTACTACTATAATACAGCTATACTACTACTATATTACTACTATACTACTACTGTATTACTACTATACTACAGCTATATTACTACTATACTACTACTATATTACTACTATAATACAGCTATACTACTACTATATTACTACTGTATTACTACTATACTACAGCTATACTGCTACTATACCACTACTATACTACAGCTATACTACTACTATATTACTACTATAATACAGCTATACTGCTACTATACCACTACTATACTACAGCTATACTACTACTATATTACTGCTATGCTACAGCTATACTACTGCTATGCTACTACTATACTACAGCGATACTACTACTATACTACTACTATATTACTACTATTCTACTACTGTATTACTACTATACTACAGCTATATTACTACTATACTACCACTATACTGCTACTATACTACAGCTATACTGCTGCTATGCTACACCTATGCTACTACGATACTACAACTATACTACAACTATACTACTGATATACCACAGCTATACTACAACTATACCACAGCTATACTACGACTATACTTCAACTATACTACTGCTATATTACCTCTATACTATAGACATACTGCTACTATACCACAACTATACTGTCACAATACCACCACTATACTACAACCATATTACCACCATACTACAACTATACTACTGCTATACTACCACTATACTACTGCTATACTACCGCTATGCTACAACCATATCACCACTATACTACTGCTATACTACCGCTATACTACCACTATACTATCGTTATACTACCCCTATACTGCGGCTATACTATCACTATATCACAACTATACTACTACTGTATTACTACTATACTACGGCTATATTACTACTATACTACTACTATATTACTACTATACTACAGCTATACTACAGCTATACTACTACTATACTACAGCTATACTACTACTATACTACATCTTTACTACAGCTATACCACTACTGTATTACCACTATACTACAGCTATACTACTTCTATACTACTACTATACTACAGCTATACCACTACTATATTACTACTATACTACAGCTATACCACTACTATATTACTACTATACTACTACTATATTACTACTATACTACAGCTATACTACAGCTATACTACTACTATACTACAGCTATACTACTTCTATATTACCACTATACTACAGCTATACTACTTCTATATTACCACTATACTACAGCTATACTACTACTATATTACCACTATACTACTGCTATACTGCTACTATACCACTACTATACTACAGCTATACCACTACTATATTACTACTATACTACAGCTATACTACTACTGTATTACCCCTATACTACTACTATACTACAGCTATACCACTACTATATTACTACTATACTACAGCTATACTACTACTGTATTACCACTATACTACTACTATACTACATCTTTACTGCAGCTATACCACTACTATATTGCCACTATACTACAGCTATACTACTTCTATACTACTACTATACTACAGCTATACCACTACTATATTACTACTATACTGCAGCTATACTACTACTGTATTACCACTATACTACTACTATACTACTACTATACTACAGCTATACTACTACTATATTACTACTATAATACAGCTATACTGCTACTATACCACTACTATACTACAGCTATACTACTACTATATTACTGCTATGCTACAGCTATGCTACTGCTATGCTACTACTATACTACAGCGATACTACTACTATACTACTACTATATTACTACTATACTACTACTGTATTACTACTATACTACAGCTATATTACTACTATACTACCACTATACAGCTACTATACTACAGCTATACTGCTGCTATGCTACACCTATGCTACTACGATACTACAACTATACTACAACTATACTACTGATATACCACAGCTATACTACTACTATACTTCACCTATACTACTGCTATATTAGCTCTATACTATAGACATACTGCTACTATACCACAACTATACTGTCACAATACCACCACTATACTACAACCATATTACCACCATACTACAACTATACTACTGCTATACTACCACTATACTACTGCTATACTACCACTATGCTACAACCATATCACCAATATACTACCGCTATACTACTACTATACTACTACTATACTACCACTATACTACCACTATACTACTGCTATACTACCCCTGTACTGCAGCTATACTATCACTATATCACAGCTATACTACCACTATACTACTGCTATACTACCACTATACTGTCACTATACTACTGCCATACTACACCTGTACTACCACTATACTACTGCTATACTACCACTATACTACTCCTATACTACCACTATACTGCCAATGTGCTGCCACTATGCTACCACTATACTGCCACTATACTGCCACTATACTATCACTATACTGCCACTATACTACCGCTATACTACCACTATACTGCCACTATACTACCACTGGACTGCCACTATGCTACTATACTATACCACCCCTATACTACCACTATACTGCCAATATACGCGTCACTACAGACCCTGGTTAGATTCCAGTCTGTATTACAACCGTCCGTGATTGGGAGTCCCATAGGGCAGCGCACAATTGGCCCAGCGTCGTCTGGGTTTGGCCGGGGTAGGACGTAAAAATGATTTGTTCTTAGCCGTAGAATTCAACCGCAGAATTCCTTTGTCTGTAGAAATGCAATGGAACAGAGCTAACTCTCACGTGAGCACGCGTGATCAGCTCGTGGCACTCTGCCAGACCCCTGACTCAATCAGCTCTCATTCCCCCTCCTTCGCAGTAGAAGCATCAAACAAGGTTCTAAAGACTGGTGACATCTAGTGGAAGCCTTAGGAAGTGCAATATGATCCCATAGACACTGTATATTCGATAGGCAATGACTTGAAAAACTCCAAACCTCAGATTTCCCATTTCCTGGTTGGATTTTTTTCTCATGTTTTTGCCTGCCAAATGAGTTCTGTTATACTCACAGACATCATTCAAACAGTTTTAGAAACTTCAAAGTGTTTTATATCCAAATATACTAATAATATGCATATATTAGCAACTTATCCTGAGTAGGCAGGCAGTTTACTCTGGGCACCTTATTCATCCAAGCTACTCAATACTGCCCCCAGCCATACTATACTACCACTATACTTCTGATATACTGCTGCTATAATACTACTATAATACTGCTATACTACTAGTATACGATGATAAACAACTCCTACCATCACATAGCTGTGAGTGCATTCTCTGATTACATGCTCTGATTACATGCTCTGATTACATGCTCTGATTACATGCTCCGACTACATGCTCTGACTACATGCTCTGATTACATGCTCTGATTACATGCTCTGACTACATGCTCTGATTACATGCTCTGACTACATGCTCAGATTACATGCTCTGACTACATGCTCTGACTACATGCTCTGATTACATGCTCTGATTACATGCTCTGGTTACATGCTCTGATTACATGCTCTGACTACATGCTCTGACTACATGCTCTGATTACATGCTCTGACTACATGCTCTGATTACATGCTCTGACTACATGCTCTGACTACATGCTCTGACTACATGCTCTGATTACATGCTCTGATTACATGCTCTGATTACATGCTCTGATTACATGCTCTGACTACATGCTCTGATTACATGCTCTGACTACATGCTCTGATACATGCTCTGATTACATGCTCTGAGTACATGCTCTGACTACATGCTCTGATTACATGCTCTGACTACATGCTCTGACTACATGCTCTGATTACATGCTCTGACTACATGCTCTGATTACATGCTCTGACTACATGCTCTGACTACATGCTCTGATTACATGCTCTGAGTACATGCTCTGATTACATGCTCTGACTACATGCTCTGACTACATGCTCTGATTACATGCTCTGACTACATGCTCTGACTACATGCTCTGACTACATGCTCTGAGTACATGCTCTGACTACATGCTCTGAGTACATGCTCTGATACATGCTCTGATTACATGCTCTGACTACATGCTCTGACTACATGCTCTGATTACATGCTCTGACTACATGCTCTGACTACATGCTCTGACTACATGCTCTGATTACATGCTCTGACTACATGCTCTGACTACATGCTCTGAGTACATGCTCTGATTACATGCTCTGATTACATGCTCTGACTACATGCTCTGAGTACATGCTCTGATTACATGCTCTGATTACATGCTCTGACTACATGCTCTGATTACATGCTCTGACTACATGCTCTGACTACATGCTCTGATTACATGCTCTGACTACATGCTCTGACTACATGCTCTGATTACATGCTCTGAGTACATGCTCTGACTACATGCTCTGACTACATGCTCTGATTACATGCTCTGACTACATGCTCTGACTACATGCTCTGATTACATGCTCTGACTACATGCTCTGACTACATGCTCTGATTACATGCTCTGAGTACATGCTCTGACTACATGCTCTGATTACATGCTCTGACTACATGCTCTGACTACATGCTCTGATTACATGCTCTGACTACATGCTCTGACTACATGCTCTGAGTTATCTATTTCAATAAAGGTGAGAAATAAGTGCTATTCTATTTCGAAGTCTCTCTTGTCTCAGTCTCAGGCAGTCTTCTTCTTTTAAACATTTTCTTCATCCGTTGTTCAACCTCCTCTCTCCACACACCTCTCTGACTTATCACCCTCCAATGTATGGTCAGCCTTATCTCTTGCTCATGCAGTCTGTAGTTTATTCTGTGTGTTAATCTTCGTTGTAAAACATCATTTTGCATTTTAGATGTTTCAGTTGTTTCAGCTCCAAAAATGACATTTTTTCAAAACAGTGTGTTGACATTCTTCAATAAAATGTGAAAGCAGCATTGTTACAAACTTTTTAAAGTTGAATTAACACATATATATTTTTACAGTGTTCTCTCTCCTGAGTGAAAACCCTGATGAAGGCTAGGCTTAAGACCAAAAATCATGTCGGTTGTACTTTTAACAATAATAAAAGTATATTTATCACGATCCACTGTCATCCAAGACTTTCTGAATTTCCTCTTTGTTTCAACCTATGCAGGACCACGCAGACATTGAGTGGAAGTTTGCAAGGACCAAGCTGTGGATGAGTTACTTTGAGGAGGGGGGTACTCTACCTTCTCCCTTCAATATCGTACCCAGCCCCAAGTCAGTGTGGTACCTGGTGTGTTGGACCAAGAGACATGTCTGTAGATGCCCCACTCCAAACCAACTGACACCTTCGGCACCCTGGGGGTGAGTGATAACAGAAATACCCACACAGTCAGGAGGCAGGCACCCTGGGGGTGAGTGATAACAGATATACCTACACAGTCAGGAGGCAGGCCCCCTGGGGGTGAGTGATAACAGATATACCCACACAGTCAGGAGGCAGGCACCCTGGGGGTGAGTGATAACAAATATACCCACACAGTCAGGAGGCAGGCACCCTGGGGGTGAGTGATAACAGATATACCCACACAGTCAGGAGGCAGGCACCCTGGGGGTGAGTGATAACAGATATACCCACACAGTCAGGAGGCAGGCACCCTGGGGGTGAGTGATAACAGATATACCCACACAGTCAGGAGGCAGGCACCCTGGGGGTGAGTGATAACAGATATACCCACACAGTCAGGAGGCAGGCACCCTGGGGGTGAGTGATAACAGATATACCCACACAGTCAGGAGGCAGGCCCCCTGGGGGTGAATAGGTGACACACACACACATACTCACGCACACATACACGTACACACACACACACCCTTGATAAAGGAGAGCAATAATGACTGTATAAAATAAATATTTCAAATAGTGAGCTACAGTGGTTCTTCCTTTAAATTTTTGAGCTTATGCCGTGACCGTTAGTGGGATTCAAACTAGCAACTTGTCAGTTACTGGCCCAATGCGCTTAACCACAAGGTTACCTGACCTGCTAACTACCATGGCTATGGCTCCACAGGATGACAATTCCCCCATCCCACAGGGCACGACTTGTCACTGAATGGTTTGATGAGTTTGAAACGGAATGTAAACCATATACCATTGCCGTCTCACTCACCAGATCTCAACCCAATTGCATACTTATTGGAGATTCTGGAGCCGCATCTGAGACAGCGTTTTTCCACCACCATCACACCATGCGATCGAATTTCTTGTCTTAGAATGGTGTCACATCTCTCCAATAGAGTTCCAGACACTTGTAGAATCTATTCCACGGTGCAATGAAGCTGTTCCGGAGGCTTTATTAAAAGACTCTTTAAGTTGGTGTTTCCTTTATTTTGCCAGTTACTGTACCTCAAAATCAAATCAAATTGTATTGGTCACACACACATGAGTAGCAGATGTTAATGTTGAGTGTAGCGAAATGCTAGTGCAAAATACTGCAACATCTCCTTAAACAGGAGACAGACACCCTGAGGAGAGTAGTGAACAAGGTTATTATATTAAACTGAAAGCCAAACTAATCATGAAAAAAAAAAGAATTTGCAAGAAAATGAAATACTTATTAATAAACTGAAAAAAATCATGAAGAAACACATTTGAAAAACGATTTTTTATAACTGAAACTATTATCTTTGTGTCCCAAAAATAATGAGATGACAGAAACAACAGGGTTAGCAAGTTTACAGTTGCTAGCTCGCGGTAAAAACTGCTAATTAGCATACTCAAAGAGTGCGTCCACAACACATGAATTGTAAGAAATATGAACGCACATTACTGAAGGACGCACACTGGCCTTGGCTAAAAAAGAAAGAATGCTAACTAAAAGTAATCACAGGACATGATTGGATCTTATCACGACTTGTATACTTTCTCTAGTTATTTTTCTTCTCCTCAGTTAGAGATCGCCTAGCATGCTCTGCTCCACATCACAAGTGGGCGGAGCTACAGATCTCATATGATGATACCTTATTTACGTAAGTATTCAGACCCTTTGCTATGGAAACTCGAAATTGAGCTCAGGGCCATCCTGTTTCCATCCTTTAAGATGTTTCTACATCTTGATTGGAGTCCACCTGTGGTAAATTCAATTGATTGGACATGATTTGGAAAGGCACACACCTGTCTTTTTAAGGTCCAACAGTTGACCTTGCATGTCAGAGGATAAACCAAGCCATTAGGTTGAAGGAATTTTTTGTAGAGCTCCGAGACAGGATTGTGCAGCAACACTCCCCATCCAACCTGACAGAGCTTGAGAAGATCTGCGGAGAAGAATGGGAAAAACTCCCCAAATACAGGTGTGTCAAGTTTGTAGCGTCATACTCAAGAAGACTCAAGGCTGTAATCGCTGCCAAATGCACTTCAACAAAGTATTGAGTATAGGGTCTGAATACTTATGTAAATGTGATATTTCAGTTTATTTTGAAAAAACGTTCTCAAAACCTGTTTTTGGCTTGTCATTATGGGGTACTGTGATGTCATTATGGGGTATTGTGATGTCATTATGGGGTACTGTGATGTCATTATGGGGTACTGTGATGTCATTATGGGGTACTGTGATGTCATTATGGGGTACTGTGATGTCATTATGGGGTACTGTGATGTCATTATGGGGTACTGTGATGTCATTATGGGGTACTGTGATGTCATTATGGGGTACTGTGATGTCATTATGGGGTACTGTGATGTCATTATGGGGTACTGTGATGTCATTATGGGGTACTGTGATGTCATTATGGGGTACTGTGATGTCATTATGGGGTACTGTGATGTCATTATAGGGTACTGTGATGTCATTATGGGGTACTGTGATGTCATTATGGGGTACTGTGATGCCATTATAGGGTATTGTGATGTCATTATGGGGTATTGTGATGTCATTATGGGGTATTGTGATGTCATTATGGGGTACTGTGATGTCATTATAGGGTATTGTGATGTCATTATGGGGTATTGTGATGTCATTATGAGGTACTGTGATGTCATTATGGGGTATTGTGATGTCATTATGGGGTATTGTGATGTCATTATGGGGTACTGTGATGTCATTATAGGGTATTGTGATGTCATTATGGGGTATTGTGATGTCATTATAGGGTACTGTGATGTCATTATAGGATATTGTGATGTCATTATGGGGTATTGTGATGTCATTATGGGGTACTGTGATGTCATTATAGGGTATTGTGATGTCATTATGGGGTACTGTGATGTCATTATGGGGTATTGTGATGTCATTATGGGGTATTGTGATGTCATTATGGGGTACTGTGATGTCATTATGGGGTATTGTGATGTCATTATGGGGTATTGTGTTTAGATTGATGTGCAAAAAATAGAAGTATTTAAACCATTTTAGAATGAGGCTGTAACATAACAAAATGTGTAAAAAGTCAATGGGTCTGAATACTTTCCCGAATGCGCCGTATCCACTGTTAACAAAAATCACATCAAGTTGGTTCCTGTTTCAGTCATGTCTTTGGTCATCCTAGTGATTGGTTGAGTCTCCCACAGTTCAAGAGATGGCTGCAGTATGAAGTTGGTGAATAGCAACCTCAAAACGTCATGACATTTGATCACATGATTTTTGTTAATGCAGTCGACATGTAGACACACATCTGACAATTTTTATCCCCAGAATGCAACACACTTTGAAAGGTGGTGACCAACGATAGACACTGACTTCACAAAAAGGATCCGCAATTCTATGCCCTCTCTCACACAGTCACACAGAGCATGTGCACAGGCTTCACGCTACTACATCTTGGTAGCTACGGAACCAAAACAGGGGAGAAGTTTAGCCTCGCGCTTCAACCCATCACCTTATGCATTACTGCCTCACAAAGGTAGTCTTCATTGTATCCCTAACACTGAAAATAAATCATATTGAAAAGCAATAAAAATGGTTTTATGGAGCTAAATAAAACCAGTCAAGTGGATCTGAAAACGTATTTATAAACATACATTTTATTGTATTTTTTTCTTCTTAAAACTAATAGAAATACAAACTAATAGAAAAACACAAAACTATAATTGTCTTGGTGGTGACCCATCCATCCATCCATACCGTACATACATGAGGGAGGGACACACACATGCATGGACACACACGATCGAATGTAATGACAGTGCGAACAGCACGACACTGTTCGGTCCTCATTGACTTGCTGTCATAATTCAGACACTTCTACAAACACACAGCTGGTGACCATTATGTTACTCTTCACAACATTTCTTCTCTACATGCTGAGAGCCAGATAATGAATCATATCTATCTGCCTCTCTCTCTCTCTGTCTCTCTCTCTGTTTATCTCTCTCTCTCTCTCTGTTTATCTCTCTGTTTATCTCTCTTTCTCTCTTGCTCTCTGTTTATCTCCCTCTCTCTCTCTCTGTTTCTCTGTTTCTCTCTCTCTGTTTATCTCTCTGTTTATCTCTCTCTCTCTCTCTCCCTCTCTCGTCTCTCTCTCTCTCTCTCTCTCTCTCTCTCTCTCTCTCTCTCTCTCTGTCTCTCTCTCTGTCTCTCTCTGTCTCTGTCGTCTCTCTCTCTCTCTCTCTCTCTCTCTCTCTCTCTCTCTCTCTCTCTCTCTCTCTCTCTCTCTCTCTCTCTCTGTCTCTCTCTGTCTCTGTCTCTCTCTCTCTCTCTCTGTTTCTCTCTCTCTGTTTATCTCTCTGTTTATCTCTCTCTCTCTCTCTCTCTGTTTCTCTCTCTCTCTCTCTCTCTCTCTCTCTCTCTCTCTCTCTCTCTCTCTCTCTCTCTCTCCCTCTCCTCTTTTATAGACGAGAGCAGCAGAGAAACCTGAGGAGAAACCGCCAGTACCAGGTGATGTCTCTTACACACACACACATGCACACTCATACACACACTCATACACACACTCATACACACACTCATACAAACACACCCACACACTCATACAAGCACACACACACACACATACACATTCAAACACACACACACACCACACACTCATACACACACACACATACACACACACACCTTTGCTTTCATACGTTGTTCCTCTTGGCTCTTTGTGCTGATATGACGTCCTGCTATCCCTCATGAAAGGGGACATAGTTGTTCACACACACACACACACACACATACACGGGGAAGCATTCTCAGCCTGTCAATAGACCTAACGCTGAGCTGGCTCAATGATCAAGTGAACTCTGTGTGTAGCAACACTTACGACTGACTGAATGGTGATACGTTAGCTATGTCTGTGTGTGTGCGCGTGTGCGTAGTCGTGCATGCGTGAGTGTGTGTGTCTGTGTGTGTGTGTGCTTGTATGAGTGTGTGTTTGTATGAGTGTGTGAACAGCACCTATGTCTGACTGAATAGCTGGTTGTCTGTGCGTAAGATGGAGCTACAGTGGATTGCGGACGTTTTACAGGCTCCCGACCAATTCTGCCCATTTCTGTGTTTTTTTTTTTACGCTGATCATTACTTTCTTCTTTACATAATTTCACCGTCATAATTTCCCGCAAACTGAAAAACAGCTTTCTGGACATCAGAACGGCAATCATTAACCTCGGATGTTCTGCTTACTCTGGACGAGGCCCTAAAACCCGGGACACGGGGAAGGAAGCGATGCTGCAAAAGGGGCAGATGGACGGGCAGTCACTGGAGAATAAACTGGATGAGCTCCGCTCGCTAATGAAAAATAACGTCAGAGTGCAAATAAACCGTCTCTACCCTCTGTGTAGTCACTGGAGAATAAACTGGATGAGCTCCGCCGGAGAATATCCTATCAACGGGACGTTTAAGAACTGTAATATCCTCAGCGTCCCAGAGTTGTGGCTGAACAAGGACATGGACAATATACATGTAATAGTTTTTTCTCTGCATCATCTACCGTACAGTAGCGTTGGGTGAATGCAGGGGGGGTCTCTATTTGTTAAAAACAGCTGGTGTGCGATTTCTAATGTTAATAAGGAAAGTCTCGACTGAGTTAGAATGCCTAACGATAAGCTGAAGGCCACACTATTTACCAAGAGAGTTTTCATCTATATTTTTTTGTAGGTGTCTATTTATGACCCCAAAAAATTTATGCTGGCACTAAGTTCGCACTTAATGAAATGTATCAGGCTATAAGCAAACGGAGAAAATGCACATCCAGATGTGACGCTCCTATTGGTCGGTGATTTTAATGCAAGGAAACGGAATGATGTTTAAAACCATTGTTACTAGCATACAACCTGTGCAACTAGAGGCAAAAAAACTGTGTATCACCTTTACTCCACACACAGAGACTCATACAATACTCTCTCTCACCCTCCATTTGGCAAATCTGACCATAACACTATCTTCCTGTTTCCTGCTTACAAGCAAAAAACTCCAAAAAAGGAAGTACCAGGAAGTGGTCCGATGAAGAGGTTGCTAAGCTACAGGACTGTTTCACAGACTGGAATATGAGGAGACAGGGAGACAGGGCGGGAGGCAGGGAGACAGGCGGGGAGGCAGGGAGACAGGCGGGGAGGCAGGGAGACAGGCGGGGAGGCAGGGAGACAGGCAGGGAGGCAGGGAGACAGGCAGGGAGGCAGGGAGACAGGGAGACAGGCAGGGAGACAGGCGGGGAGGCAGGGAGGCAGGGAGACAGGCAGGGAGGCAGGGAGGCAGGGAGACAGGCAGGGAGACAGGCAGGGAGACAGGCAGGGAGGCAGGGAGGCAGGGAGACAGGCAGGGAGACAGGCAGGGAGGCAGGGAGACAGGCAGGGAGACAGGTGGGGAGGCAGGGAGACAGGCAGGGAGGCAGGGAGACAGGCAGGGAGACAGGCGGGGAGGCAGGGAGACAGGCAGGGAGACAGGGAGGGAGGCAGGGAGACAGGGAGACAGGCAGGGAGACAGGCAGGGAGGCAGGGAGACAGGGAGACAGGCGGGGAGGCAGGGAAACAGGCGGGGAGGCAGGGAGACAGGCAGGGAGACAGGGAGACAGGCGGGAGGCAGGGAGACAGGCAGGGAGGCAGGGAGACAGGCAGGGAGGCAGGGAGACAGGCAGGGAGACAGGCAGGGAGGCAGGGAGACAGGCGGGGAGGCAGCCAGTCTGTTTCACAGACTGGAATATGTTCCGAATCCATCCAATAACATTGAATTGTTGGCATTACTGCTATTAGCCAATGGAAATGCATTCAATTACAGATTCACTAGATGGGACAACCGATAGTTTTATTTTTTATTTAAAAGGAACGATATCGGCTGATCGATCGTTTGAGATGCAGCTCATGCAAAACAAACTATCTCTAGCTTAAACCTAGGGATTTTGATAAGGATATTTGTATTATGCTAATTAGATTTCCACGGGAGCAAGGACATTATAGGTCAAGGGTTAAACAGGTAACATTCACTGGCCAGAAGGATTACCAGGATCTGGAATCAGAGCCTGACCAGCTGGCAGTCTGTAATTTTTTTTTTTTTTTAGCTTTATTTTATTAGGCAAGTCAGTTAAGAACAAATTCTTATTTTCAATGACGGCCTAGGAACAGTGGGTTAACTGCCTGTTCAGGGGCAGAACGACAGATTTGTACCTTGTCAGCTCAGGGATTTGAACCTGCAACCTTTCGGTTACTAGTCCAACGCTCTAACCACTAGGTTACCCTGCATACCTACATGTTTCAAGCAGACCACCATAGTCCCTGTACTCAAGAACGCCAAGGTAACCTGTCTAAATCGCCCTGTAGCACTCATATCTGTAGCCATGAAATGCTGGTCATGGCTCACATCAACACCATCATCCCAGACACCCTGGACCCACACCAATTCACATACCGCCCCAAACAGATACACAGATGACGCAATCTCTATTACACTCCACACTATGGACAGTGTTGTCTATCGGTTGTCTATGGACAGTGTTGTCAATCAGTTGTCTATGGACAGTGTTGTCTATCGGTTGTCTATGGACAGTGTTGTCAATCAGTTGTCTATGGACAGTGTTGTCTGTGAACAGTGTTGTCAATGGACAGTGTTGTCTGTGAACAGTGTTGTCTGTGAACAGTGTTGTCTATGGACAGTGTTGTCAATGGACAGAGTTGTCTGTGAACAGTGTTGTCTGTGAACAGTGTTGTCTATGAACAGTGTTGTCTGTGAACAGTGTTGTCTGTGGACAGTGTTGTCTATGAACAGTGTTGTCTATGAACAGTGTTGTCTGTGAACAGTGTTGTCTATGGACAGTGTTGTCTGTGAACAGTGTTGTCTATCAGTTATCTATGGACAGTGTTGTCTGTGAACAGTGTTGTCTGTGAATAGTGTTGTCTGTGAACAGTGTTGTCTATGGACAGTGTTGTCTGTGAACAGTGTTGTCTATGGACAGTGTTGTCTATCGGTTGATGTTATTATAAAATGGCGCCGGATGGGAAGGCTGCAGTTTTACGGGCTACTAACCAATTGTGCTATTTTGTTAGTTTTTTCTCATTGTTTGTCTCTTATTTTGCACGTAATGTTTCTGCCACCGTCTCTTTTGACAGAAAAGAGTATCTGGATATCGGAACAGCGATTACTCACCTCGAACTCGACAAAGATAGTTTCTTTAATGAGTCTGATGCGAAGGATAGACTGCTGATACTGGACAAGGCCCAAATCCCCGTCATTCACCTGAAGAGAAGACGCCGATACAGGGGACCCAGGTCCGGGTGCCTTGTGAGAATTCGTCGGCGAGTGGGTAACCCACCTCTACCATCTGTCCTATTGGCCAACGTGCAATCATTGGAGAATAAAATGGATGAGCTCCATTCAAGACTATCCCATACCAACGGGACATTAGAAACTGTCAAATCTTATGTTTCACTGAGTCGTGGCTGAACGACAAAACTGATAATATCCAGTTGGCTGGGTTTTCTGTGCCAAATCGAGGTCGAAAAGGATTCTTAACAGCTTCTATCCCCATGCCATAAGACGGCTGAACAGCTAATGAAATGGCTTTTCAGACTATTTACATTGACCCCCACCACAAACTTTTTTTACACTCCTGCTACTTGCTGTTTCTTATCTACGCAGAGTCACTGTACCCCTACCTACATCTACATATTACCCAGACTAACCTGTACCCCCATAGTCACTGTACCCCTACCTACATCTACATATTACCCAGACTAACCTGTACCCCATAGTCACTGTACCCCTACCTACATCTACATATTACCCAGACTAACCTGTACCCCATAGTCACTGTACCCCTACCTACATCTACATATTAGCCAGACTAGCCTGTACCCCTACCTACATCTACATATTAGCCAGACTAGCCTGTACCCCCACCTTCATCTACATATTAGCCAGACTAACCTGTACCCCTACCTACATCTACATATTACCCAGACTAACCTGTACCCCTACCTACATCTACATATTAGCCAGACTAGCCTGTACCCCCACCTTCATCTACATATTACCCAGACTAACCTGTACCCCATAGTCACTGTACCCCCACCTTCATCTACATATTACCCAGACTAACCTGTACCCCTACCTACATCTACATATTACCCAGACTAACCTGTACCCTACCTACATCTACATATTAGCCAGACTAGCCTGTACCCCCACCTTCATCTACATATTACCCAGACTAACCTGTACCCCATAGTCACTGTACCCCCACCTTCATCTACATATTACCCAGACTAACCTGTACCCCTACCTACATCTACATATTAGCCAGACTAGCCTGTACCCCTACCTACATCTACATATTAGCCAGACTAGCCTGTACCCCCACCTTCATCTACATATTACCCAGACTAACCTGTACCCCTACCTACATCTACATATTAGCCAGACTAGCCTGTACCCCCACCTACATCTACATATTAGCCAGACTAACCTGTACCCCCACCTTCATCTACATATTACCCAGGACTAACCTGTACCCCCACCTTCATCTACATATTACCCAGACTAACCCATACTCCCATAGTCACTGTACCCCTACCTACATCTACATATTACCCAGACTAGCCTGTACCCCCACCTTCATCTACATATTACCCAGACTAACCTGTACCCCCATAGTCACTGTACCCCCACCTTCATCTACATATTACCCAGACTAACCCATACTCCCGCACACTGACTAACCCATACTCCCGCACCCAGACTAACCCATACTCCCGCACCCAGACTAACCCATACTCCCGCACCCAGACTAACCCATACTCCCGCACCCAGACTCGGTACCCCTACCTTCATCTACATATTACCCAGACTAACCCATACTCCCGCACACTGACTCGGTCCCCCTACCTTCATCTACATATTACCCAGACTAACCCATACTCCTACCTTCATCTACATATTACCCAGACTAAACCCATACTCCCGCACCCAGACTAACCCATACTCCCGCACCCAGACTAACCCATACTCCCGCACCCAGACTAACCCATACTCCCGCACCCAGACTAACCCATACTCCCGCACCCAGACTAACCCATACTCCCGCACCCAGACTCGGTACCCCTACCTTCATCTACATATTACCCAGACTAACCCATACTCCCGCACACTGACTCGGTCCCCCTACCTTCATCTACATATTACCCAGACTAACCCATACTCCCGCACACTGACTCGGTCCCCCTACCTACATCTACATATTACCCAGACTAACCCATACTCCCGCACACTGACTCGGTCCCCCTACCTTCATCTACATATTACCCAGACTAACCCATACTCCTACCTTCATCTACATATTACCCAGACTAACCCATACTCCCGCACCCAGACTAACCCATACTCCCGCACACTGACTAACCATACTCCCGCACCCAGACTAACCCATACTCCCGCACACTGACTAGCCTGTACCCCCACCTTCATCTACATATTACCCAGGACTAACTCCCGCCACACTGACTAACCCATACTCCCGCACACTGACTAACCCATACTCCCGCACACTGACTAACCCATACTCCCGCACACTTGACTAACCCATACTCCCGCACCCAGACTAACCCATACTCCCGCACCCAGACTAACCCATACTCCCGCACCCAGACTAACCCATACTCCCGCACCCAGACTAACCCATACTCCGCACCCGGACTAACAAACTCCCGCACCAGGACTAACCCATACTCCCGCACCCAGACTAACCCATACTCCCGCACCCAGACTAACCATACTCCCGCACCCAGACTAACCCATACTCCCGCACACAGACTAACCCATACTCCCGCACCCAGACTAACCCATACTCCCGCAACCCAGGACTAACAACTCCCGCACCCAGACTAACCCTACTCCCGCACCCAGACTAACCCATACTCCCGCACCCAGACTAAACCCATACTCCCGCACACTGACTAACCCATACTCCCGCACCCAGACTAACCCATACTCCCGCACACTGACTAACCCATACTCCCGCACACTGACTAACCCATACTTCCCGCACCCAGACTAACCCCATACTCCCGCACCCAGACTAACCCATACTCCCGCACACTGACTAACCATACTCCCGCAACCAGACTAACCATACTCCCGCACACTGACTAACCCATACTCCCGCACACTGACTAACCCATACTCCCGCACACTGACTAACCCATACTCCCGCACCCAGACTAACCCATACTCCCGCACCCAGATCTAACCCATTACTCCCGCACCCAGACTAACCCATACTCCCGCACCCAGACTAAACCCATACTCCCGCACACTGACTAACCCATACTCCCGCACACTGACTCGGTCCCCCTGTGTTCTTTAGATTATTTAGTAAATATTTTCTTAACTCTTATTTTTCTTAAAACTGCATTGTTGGTTAAGGGCTAGTAAAGTAAGCATTTTTACGGTAAGGCCCACCTGTTGTATGACAAATATAATTTGATTTGTTACTTCTCCATCCATCTATTGTTATTTTAACTAGGCAAGTCAGTTAAGAAAAAACTATTATCAATGATGGCTTATTAACAGTGGGTTAACTACCTTGTTCAGGGGAAGAACAACATATTGTTACCCTCGTCAGCTCGGGGATTTGATCCAGCAACCTTTCGGTTACAAGTCCAACACTCTAAACACTAAGCTACCTGCCACCTCTACAGTCTAACCACTAGGCTACCTGCCACCTCTACAATCTAGCCACTAGGCCACCTCTACAGTCTAACCACTAGGCTACCTGCCACCTCTACAGTCTAACCACTAGGCCACCTCTACAGTCTAACCACTAGGCTACCTGCCAACTCTACAGTCTAACCACTAGGCCACCTCTACAGTCTAACCACTAGGCTACCTGCCACCTCTACAATCTAACCACTAGGCCACCTCTACAGTCTAACCACTAGGCCACCTCTACAGTCTAACCACTAGGCTACCTGCCACCTCTACAGTCTAACCACTAGGCTACCTGCCGCCTCTACAGTCTAACCACTAGGCTACCTGCCTCCTCTACAGTCTAACCACTAGGCTACCTGCCGCCTCTACAGTCTAACCACTAGGCTACCTGCCTCCTCTACAGTCTAACCACTAGGCTACCTGCCGCCTCTACAGTCTAACCACTAGGCTACCTGCCGCCTCTACAGTCTAACCACTAGGCTACCTGCCGCCTCTACAGTCTAACCACTAGGCTACCTGCCGCCTCTACAGTCTAACCACTAGGCTACCTGCCGCCTCTACAGTCTAACCACTAGGCTACCTGCCGCCTCCACAGTCTAACCACTAGGCTATCTGCCGCCTCCATGTTTAATGTTGTTGTTGTTGTTGTTGTTGTGTGTTCCAGGAGGTGTTGAGGAACCTGGTGAAGCGATATGTAGCAGCCATGATCAGAGATGCTAAAACAGAGGAGGGGTTGACTGAGGAGAACTTTAAGGTGAGGACTGGGTTTGACCTGGAGACGGTCTCTTCTCTCTGCTTGTATGGGAACTGAATGAGAACACCTTGAGCTTAGGCTCAAGTCACTTTACAGTCAAATAACCATTCTGTTCATTTCGCTGTTGTTTTTCCTGTCTTTCTCTCATATAATACCTCTCTTTTCTCCCTGTCCCTTTGTTCTAGGAGCTGAAACAGGACATCTCTAGTTTCCGTTACGAGGTGATGGGGATGATGAAGACAGGTAAACCTGGTCTGGGAGGTCCGGGGGGTGTTGTTGGGGGGGGTTCGGGGGGGTCTGGGGTTGGTGGAGGGCAGTCCCTCCCTAGCCTATGCCGACCGGTCCCTTAAGGTCCCCACCACCCCCCCCACATCCATTGGCCAGCTGAAGAACAACAAGAAGACACTGTTCACCGTAACCGCCTCCATCATCCAGCAGGGCGGCGCCACAGCCTCCTCTCCTCGGCTCCCAGACGCACTTGCCTTCAACGGGCTGAGGCTGGCTAACGGCCTGGCCCCCTGCCCGCCGATGGTGGTTCCTCTGCAAGCTCCAGAGACAAGCTGGGTCAGAGGAAAGACTTCCCCAGGGACATCACTGATTTTGGGTTGTTCCGGAAACGCCAAAGGGGTGGAGCTACTGGGGTTGGGAATATATACTCTGTGTCCGAGGAGATGGGGGAGACAGGGGAATCGGACGGGGAGGGACGGAAGGGGGAGGCAGGGGAATCGGACGGGGAGGGACGGAAGGAGGAGGCAGGGGGTGAGGAGGGCAAGGGACTGTTGGAGGATAGAGAGAAGGAGGAAGAGGAGGAGGATGGAGTGAAGGAGGAAGAGGCCAATAAAGGCAGAGGGAAAGAGAGGGAAGAGGTGGAGGAGGAAGAGGAGGAGGGGGAGAGTTTCCTCCATCAGGAGTCAGGTGCTGATGGGGTTGCATCAGGGTCGTCTAAAGGGCGTGGCGAGGAGGAGAGACTTAGGTATGGGAGAGAGATGGAATAGTGGAAGAGACAGCAGAGATATGCGTCACTGCTGGATAGCGAGAGCGACAATCGGAGTGAGATTTCTGTGAGGTGTTATAATCCCTCGTTGGACTGTAATGGACATTAACAGGAAAAGGTTCTGTCACCAAGCGAGTCCAGTGTCAGACAATTTCAGTGTGAAGACCAAAAAGTTTTGGAATCAAGACATTTAAACAGAATTCCTTCCTTTCCTTGCATTGGGATTGCGATGTAAACCTATACAAGGCTTGGATATCTACTGTACATGACAAGGCTTGGATATCTACTGTACATGACAAGGCTTGGATATCTACTGTACATGACAAGGCTTGGATATCTACTGTTTGTGACAAGGCTTGGACATGCACTGTTTGACAAGGCTTGGATATCTACTGTTTGTGACAAGGCTGGGACATGTACTGTTTGTGACAAGGCTTGGATATCTACTGTACATGACAAGGCTTGGATATCTACTGTACATGACAAGGCTTGGACATGTACTGTTTGTGACAAGGCTTGGACATGTACTGTTTGTGACAAAGCTTGGATATCTACTGTACATGACAAGGCTTGGATATCTACTGTACATGACAAGGCTTGGATATCTACTGTACATGACAAGGCTTGGACATGTACTGTTTGTGACAAGGCTTGGATCTCTACTGTTTGTGACAAGGCTTGGACATGTACTGTTTGTGACAAGGCTTGGATATCTACTGTACATGACAAGGCTTGGATATCTACTGTACATGACAAGGCTTGGATATCTACTGTACATGACAAGGCTTGGACATTTACAGTTTGTGACAAGGCTTGGATATCTACTGTACATGACAAGGCTTGGATATCTACTGTACATGACAAGGCTTGGATATCTACTGTTTGTGACAAGGCTTGGATATCTACTGTTTGTGACAAGGCTTGGACATGCACTGTTTGTGACAAGGCTTGGATATCTACTGTACATGACAAGGCTTGGATATCTACTGTACATGACAAGGCTTGGATATCTACTGTACATGACAAGGCTTGGACATGTACTGTTTGTGACAAGGCTTGGATATCTACTGTACATGACAAGGCTTGGATATCTACTGTACATGACAAGGCTTGGATATCTACTGTTTGTGACAAGGCTTGGATATCTACTGTTTGTGACAAGGCTGGGACATGTACTGTTTGACAAGGCTTGGACATGTACTGTTTGACAAGGCTTGGACATGTACTGTTTGACAAGGCTTGGATATCTACTGTTTGTGACAAGGCTGGGACATGTACTGTTTGTGACAAGGCTTGGACATGTACTGTTTGTGACAAGGCTTGGATATCTATTGTACATGACAAGGCTTGGACATGTACAGTTTGTGACAGGCTTGGAGGATCACTGATGTTTGGAGACTCAGGGAAGCTTGTGACACATTCAGACACACAGATCTAGGACACTCTATTCACCCCCTAAAGACAGCTGCTCTCTGCTCAACAGTAGTGACCCGTACGGGGAATAACATTGTGTCCTTTTGGGACGGTCTGGCCAGTGGGATATGGACCCTTACTACGTCATGGATGATGTCATATGGAATGGTGATGTCATGGATGATGTCATATGGAATGGTGATGTCATGGATGATGTCATATGGAATGGTGATGTCATGGATGATGTCATATGGAATGGTGATGTCATGGATGATGTCATATGGAATGGTGATGTCATGGATGATGTCATATGGAATGGTGATGTCATGGATGATGTCATATGGAATGGTGATGTCATGGATGATGTCTACCGCTTTCTGAAGGGATTAAATAAAAATACATTAACTGTTTAGTCTGCCCTGTGCTTGGACCAGTCATCTATGGGGAGACTTGTCCCTCTCTTATTGCCATCTTTCTTCCCTATCTCCCTTTCCATCACTTTGTATCTCTGTCACAGGAGCTATTTCTCCCTATTCGTTGTCCCCTTCCCTCTGTCCCCTTCCCTCTACCACCTTCCTCTGTCCCCCGTCCCCTTCCCTCTGTCCCCTTCCCTCTACCACCTCCCTCTGTCCCCTGTACCCCTCCCTCTGTCCCCTTCCCTCTACCACCTCCCCCTGTCCCCTTCCTTCTACCACCTCCCTCCCTCTGTCCCCTTCCTTCTACCACCTCCCTCCCTCTGTCCCCTTCCCTCTACCACCTCCCTCCCTCTGTCCCCTTCCCTCTACCACCTCCCTCCCTCTGTCCCCTTCCCTCTACCACCTCCCTCCCTCTGTCCCCTTCCCCTCTACCACCTCCCTCTGTCCCCTGTCCCCTGTACCCCTCCCTCTGTCCCCTTCCCTCTATTACCTCCCTCTGTCCCCCGTCCCCTTCCCTCTGTCCCCTTCCCTTTACCACCTCCCTCTGTCCCCTGTCCCCTTCCCTCTGTCCCCTTCCCTCTACCACCTCCCCCCGTCCCCTTCCCTCTGTCCCCTTCCCTCTACCACCTCCCTCTGTCCCCTGTCCCCTTCCCTCTGTCCCCTTCCCTCTACCACCTACCCCTGTCCCCTTCCTTCTACCACCTCCCTCCCTCTGTCCCCTTCCCTCTACCACCTCCCTCCCTCTGTCCCCTTCTCTCTACCACCTCCCTCTGTCCCCTGCCCCCTGTACCCCTCCCTCTGTCCCCTTCCCTCTATTACCTCCCTCTGTCCCCCGTCCCCTTCCCTCTGTCCCCTTCCCTCTACCACCTCCCTCTATCCCCTGTCCCCTTCCCTCTGTCCCCTTCCCTCTACCACCTACCCCTGTCCCCTTCCTTCTACCACCTCCCTCCCTCTGTCCCCTTCCCTCTACCACCTCCCTCCCTCTGTCCCCTTCCCTCTACCACCTCCTCTGTCCCCTGTCCCCTGTACCCCTCCCTCTGTCCCCTTCCCTCTATTACCTCCCTCTGTCCCCTGTCCCCTTCCCTCTACCACCTCCCTCTCGCTGTCCCCATCCCTCTACCACCTCCCTCTATCCCCTCATCTCTCTCTCTCACTCTCTCTCGTACCACATCCCCTGCTTTCCTTCTCTCTCTACGCTCAGCTATGAACAGAACAACATATGTATCCTCTTATAGATCCTATCTGTTATAGATCCTCTCTGTTATAGATCCTCTCTGTTATAGATCCTCTCTGTTATAGATCCTTCCTGTTATAGATCCTCTCTGTTATAGATCCTCTCTGTTATAGATCCTCTCTGTTATAGATCATCTCTGTTATAGATCTTTACTCTATTTCTTCCAGCACGTTATACTCAAATAATTATCTCAAAATGTTTGTCAAGAATCATGCAACATATCTGTAATAGTTTTTCTATGCAAAGTTTCAGAGCCTCGTATTTACTAACTTCGGTATTGAACTACATTATTACTGGTTAGGGTTTTGCATAACTACAGTGACTTTCCCAAAATTCCCAGGTTTTTCACAAATCCGGCTAGAAGATTCCCAGATTTCCTGCTTATTCTCATCTGATTCCGGGATTCTTCCCACACAGGATTTCTGGAAAATCTGGACATTATGGAAAGGTGACCGAACTTTTACAACCCTTAACACTGCTCATACAGACAATATCATGTAGGTCTCTCCTCTCACAGACAATATCATATAGGCTCTCACAGACAATATCATATAGGACTCCCCTCTCACAGACAATATCATTTAGGCCTCTCCTCTCACAGACAATATCATATAGGACTCCCTCTCACAGACAATATCATTTAGGCCTCTCCTCTCACAGACAATATCATTTAGGCCTCTCCTCTCACAGACAATATCATTTAGGCCTCTCCTCTCACAGACAATATCATATAGGCCTCTCCTCTCACAGACAATATCATATAGGCCTCTCCTCTCACAGACAATATCATATAGGCCTCTCCTCTCACAGACAATATCATATAGGCCTCTCCTCTCACAGACAATATCATATAGGTCTCTCCCCTCACAGACAATATCATATAGGCCTCTCCTCTCACAGACAATATCATATAGGCCTCTCCTCTCACAGACAATATCATATAGGCCTCTCCTCTCACAGACATATCATATAGGCCTCCTCCTCTCACAGACAATATCATATAGGCCTCTCCTCTCACAGACAATATCATATAGGCCTCCCCTCTCACAGACAATATCATATAGGCCTCTCACAGACAATATCATGTAGGCCTCTCACAGACAATATCATATAGGCCTCTCCTCTCACAGACAATATCATATAGGCCTCCCCCTCTCACAGACAATATCATATAGGCCTCTCCTCTCACAGACAATATCATGTAGGCCTCTCCTCTCACAGACAATATCATATAGGCCTCTCCTCTCACAGACAATATCATGTAGGCCTCTCCTCTCACAGACAATATCATATAGGCCTCTCCTCTCACAGACAATATCATATAGGCCTCTCCTCTCACAGACAATATCATGTAGGCCTCTCCTCTCACAGACAATATCATGTAGGCCTCTCACAGACAATATCATGTAGGCCTCTCACAGACAATATCATGTAGGCCTCTCCTCTCACAGACAATATCATGTAGGCCCCTCCTCTCACAGACAATATCATATAGGCCTCTCCTCTCACAGACAATATCATGTAGGCCTCTCCTCTCACAGACAATATCATGTAGGCCTCTCCTCTCACAGACATTATCATGTAGGCCTCTCCTCTCACAGACAATATCATGTAGGCCTCTCCTCTCACAGACAATATCATGTAGGCCTCTCCTCTCACAGACAATATCATGTAGGCCTCCCCTCTCACAGACAATATCATGTAGGCCTCCCCTCTCACAGACAATATCATGTAGGCCTCCCCTCTCACAGACAATATCATGTAGGCCTCTCCTCTCACAGACAATATCATGTAGGCCTCTCACAGACAATATCATATAGGCCTCTCCTCTCACAGACAATATCATGTACGCCTCTCACAGACAATATAATGTAGGCCTCTCCTCTCACAGACAATATCATGTAGGCCTCCCCTCTCACAGACAATATCATGTAGGCCTCTCCTCTCACAGACAATATCATGTAGGCCTCTCCTCTCACAGACAATATCATGTAGGCCTCCCCTCTCACAGACAATATCATGTAGGCCTCTCCTCTCACAGACAATATCATGTAGGCCTCTCACAGACAATATCATATAGGCCTCTCCTCTCACAGACAATATCATGTAGGCCTCTCACAGACAATATCATATAGGCCTCTCCTCTCACAGACAATATCATGTAGGCCTCTCCTCTCACAGACATTATCATGTAGGCCTCTCCTCTCACAGACAATATCATGTAGGCCTCTCCTCTCACAGACAATATCATGTAGGCCTCTCCTCTCACAGACAATATCATGTAGGCCTCCCCTCTCACAGACAATATCATGTAGGCCTCCCCTCTCACAGGCAATATCATGTAGGCCTCACCTCTCACAGACAATATCATGTAGGCCTCTCACAGACAATATCATATAGGCCTCTCCTCTCACAGACAATATCATGTAGGCCTCTCCTCTCACAGACAATATCATGTAGGCCCTCTCCTCTCACAGACAATATCATGTAGGCCTCTCACAGACAATATCATGTAGGCCTCTCCTCTCACAGACAATATCATGTAGGCCTCTCCTCTCACAGACAATATCATGTAGGCCTCTCCTCTCACAGACATTATCATGTAGGCCTCTCCTCTCACAGACAATATCATGTAGGCCTCTCCTCTCACAGACAATATCATGTAGGCCTCTCCTCTCACAGACATTATCATGTAGGCCTCTCCTCTCACAGACAATATCAAGTAGGCCTCTCCTCTCACAGACAATATCATGTAGGCCTCTCACAGACAATATCATGTAGGCCTCCCCTCTCACAGACAATATCATGTAGGCCTCTCCTCTCACAGACAATATCATGTAGGCCTCTCACAGACAATATCATGTAGGCCTCTCACAGACAATATAATGTAGGCCTCTCCTCTCACAGACAATATCATGTAGGCCTCCCCTCTCACAGACAATATCATGTAGGCCTCTCCTCTCACAGACAATATCATGTAGGCCTCTCCTCTCACAGACAATATCATGTAGGCCTCTCCTCTCACAGACAATATCATGTAGGCCTCTCCTCTCACAGACAATATCATGTAGGCCTACCCTCTCACAGACAATATCATGTAGGCCTCTCCTCTCACAGACAATATCATGTAGGCCTCTCACAGACAATATCATATAGGCCTCTCCTCTCACAGACAATATCATGTAGGCCTCTCCTCTCACAGACAATATCATGTAGGCCTCTCCTCTCACAGACAATATCATGTAGGCCTCTCCTCTCACAGACAATATCATGTAGGCCTCTCCTCTCACAGACATTATCATGTAGGCCTCTCCTCTCACAGACAATATCAAGTAGGCCTCTCCTCTCACAGACAATATCATGTAGGCCTCTCCTCTCACAGACAATATCATATAGGCCTCTCATCTCACAGACAATATCATGTAGGCCTCTCCTCTCACAGACAATATCATGTAGGCCTCTCCTCTCACAGACAATATCATGTAGGCCTCTCACAGACAATATCAAGTAGGCCTCTCCTCTCACAGACAATATCATGTAGGCCTCTCCTCTCACAGACAATATCATGTAGGCCTCTCCTCTCACAGACAATATCATGTAGGCCTCTCCTCTCACAGACAATATCATGTAGGCCTCTCCTCTCACAGACAATATCATGTAGGCCTCTCCTCTCACAGACAATATCATGTAGGCCTCTCCTCTCACAGACAATATCATGTAGGCCTACCCTCTCACAGACAATATCATGTAGGCCTCTCCTCTCACAGACAATATCATGTAGGCCTCTCACAGACAATATCATATAGGCCTCTCCTCTCACAGACAATATCATGTAGGCCTCTCCTCTCACAGACAATATCATGTAGGCCTCTCCTCTCACAGACAATATCATGTAGGCCTCTCCTCTCACAGACAATATCATGTAGGCCTCTCCTCTCACAGACATTATCATGTAGGCCTCTCCTCTCACAGACAATATCAAGTAGGCCTCTCCTCTCACAGACAATATCATGTAGGCCTCTCCTCTCACAGACAATATCATATAGGCCTCTCATCTCACAGACAATATCATGTAGGCCTCTCCTCTCACAGACAATATCATGTAGGCCTCTCCTCTCACAGACAATATCATGTAGGCCTCTCACAGACAATATCAAGTAGGCCTCTCCTCTCACAGACAATATCATGTAGGCCTCTCCTCTCACAGACAATATCATGTAGGCCTCTCCTCTCACAGACAATATCATGTAGGCCTCTCCTCTCACAGACAATATCATGTAGGCCTCTCCTCTCACAGACAATATCATGTAGGCCTCTCCTCTCACAGACAATATCATGTAGGCCTCTCCTCTCACAGACAATATCATGTAGGCCTCTCCCTCTCACAGACAATATCGCTGACATGCAATCAAACAATTACTACAGAACAAACTGTATATACACCAAATGATCTGTCTTCAATACAATACTATTCATGTTTTTATCGATTGGCATGGTCCAGTTGTGTTGGTAATGTGAACAGATCATGTTGAAGTAGAACCTCTTGATTTCATGTTAGTTTGAGAGACCAATGTTATAGAGATTGTGACGTTAAAATAAAATGAATACACTATGAATATACTTTGACCAATTCACTTGTTCCCATTGAGTTTGCAAACACAGCATAGTGAGTGAGCATACACACACACACACACACACACACACACACACATACACACACTCTTCTTCCTGTTACCATGGTAGCAATAAGTGTGAAGTTTTCATCTATTTTCAGAGGCTTATGTTCAGTTCTCTTTCTTCATCAACTCTTCATCAACTCTTTCCCTTCAATAACCATTTATATTACTTCATCAACTCTTCATCAACTCTTCATCAACTCTTCATCAAATCTTCATCAACTCTTTCCCTTGAATAACGTTTATATTCCTTCATCAACTCTTTCCCTTCAATAACTGTTTATATTCCTTCATCAACTCTTCATCAACTCCTCATCAACTCTTTCCCTTCAATAACTGTTTATATTCCTTCATCAACTCTTCATCAACTCTTCATCAACTCTTTCCCTTCAATAACGTTTATATTCCTTCATCAACTCTTCATCAACTCTTCATCAACTCTTCATCAACTCTTCATCAACTCTTTCCCTTGAATAACGTTTATATTCCTTCATCAACTCTTCATCAACTCTTCATCAACTCTTTCCATTGAATAACGTTTATATTCCTTCACCAACTCTTCATCAACTCTTTCCCTTCAATAACTGTTTATATTCCTTCACCAACTCTTCATCAACTCTTCATCAACTCTTTCCATTGAATAACGTTTATATTCCTTCACCAACCCTTCATCAACTCTTCATCAACTCTTTCCCTTCAATAACTGTTTATATTCCTTCATCAACTCTTTCCCTTCAATAACGTTTATATTCCTTCATCAACTCTTCATCAACTCTTCATCAACTCTTCATCAACTCTTTCCCTTCAATAACTGTTTATATTCCTTCATCAACTCTTCCCTTCAATAACGTTTATATTCCTTCATCAACTCCTCATCAACTCTTCATCAACTCTTTCCCTTCAATAACTGTTTATATTCCTTCATCAACTCTTCATCAACTCTTTCCCTTCAATAACTGTTTATATTCCTTCATCAACTCTTCATCAACTCTCCTCTCTCTCTGCTCCATCAACTTTGTCCATTATCACTTACAGCTTTTTCTCTCTCTCTCTCTCTCTCTCTCTCTCTCTCTCTCTCTCTCTCTCTCTCTCTCGTTCCCTCCCTCTACCCACCTTTCTCTCTCTCTCTCTCTCTCCTCTCTCTCTCTCTCTCTCTCTCTCTCTCTCTCGTTCCCTCCCTCTACCCGCCTTTCTCTCTCTCTCTCTCTCTCTCTCTCTCTCTCTCTCTCTCTCTCTCTCTCTCCATTGACATTCTTTCCATTAACAGTCAAGCCCAAGCGTGATAGAAACTAAAAGTGACAGAAGTGAAGGACGAAACATTTAGAGGAGAAGGCCAGTGACTGAACATCTCTAAACACCGTATCATGTATCAGCCAGGCTGCTAGCCTGGAGGGGCTCTTTTATATTATCTAGCACAGTCCAGCTGCATTAAATCAAATCACATCATATTGGTGCAGTTGCCGCACCAGGCTGTGATACAGCCCGACAGGATGCTCTCGATGGGCATCTGTAAATTTTGTCAGGGTTTTGAGTGGCAGCCAAATTTCTTCAGCCTCCTGAGGTTGAAGTGGCGCTGTTGCGCATTCTTCACAACGCTGTCTGTATGGGTGGACCATTTCAGTTGGTCTGCGATTTGTACTCCCAGGAACTTAAAACTTTCCACCATCTCCACTGCTGTCCCTTCGATGTGGATAGGGGGTGCTCCCTCTACTGTTTCCTGAAGTCCACGATCATCTCCTTTGTTTGTTGATGTTGAGTGACAGGTTGTTTTCCTGACACCACACTCCGAGGGCCCTCACCTCCTCCCTGTAGGCTGTCTCGTCATTGTTGGTAATCAAGCCCACTACTGTTGTGTCGTCTGCTAACTTGATTATTCAGTTGGAGGCGTGCATGGCCACGCAGTCATGGGTGAACAGGGAGTACAAGGAGGGGGCTAAGAATGCACCCTAGTGGGGCCCCAGTTTTGAGGGTTGTTTCCTACCTTCACCACCTGGGGAGGTTTGTCAGAAAGTCCAGGACCCAATTACACAGGGTGGGGTTGAGACCCAGGGCCTCCAGCTTGATGATGAGCTTGGACGGTACTATGGTGTTGAATGCTGAGCTGTAGTCAATGAACAGCATCTCACATAAGCGTTCAGTTTTGCGGGAATGCCGCCATCCATCCATGGTTTCTGGTAGGTTTTAAAAGTCACAGTGGGTACAACATCTCCAATGCACTTCTTTGTAAACTCAATCACTGAGTCAGCATATAGGACGATGTTATTCTCTGAGGCTGACCGGAAATATCGTGATCTAAACAATCTTGAAGCGTGGCTTCCGATTGGTCAGACCAACTTTGAACTTTGGTTCTATTAACTGGTACATCCTGTTTGAGATTCTGCCTTAAGGTAGACTAGTGGTTAGAGTGTAAGAGTAGTAATAATTTGTTCTTAACTGAACTTGCCTAGTTACATAAAAGCAAGATGGTGTCGTGGTCGGATTGAGGGAAGGCAGCGGAGGGCTTTGTATGCATCATGGAAGTGAGAGTAGCAGTGATTGAGTGTATTACCCCTGTGCGTAGTGCAATCAATATGAGGGAAGGCAGCGGAGGGCTTTGTATGCATCATGGAAGTGAGAGTAGCAGTGATTGAGTGTATTACCCCTGTGCGTAGTGCAATCAATATGAGGGAAGGCAGCGGAGGGCTTTGTATGCATCATGGAAGTGAGAGTAGCAGTGATTGAGTGTATTACCCCTGTGCGTAGTGCAATCAATATGAGGGAAGGCAGCGGAGGGCTTTGTATGCATCATGGAAGTGAGAGTAGCAGTGATTGAGTGTATTACCCCTGTGCGTAGTGCAATCAATATGAGGGAAGCAGCGGAGGGCTTTGTATGCATCATGGAAGTGAGAGTAGCAGTGATTGAGTGTATTACCCCTGTGCGTAGTGCAATCAATATGAGGGAAGGCAGCGGAGGGCTTTGTATGCATCATGGAAGTGAGAGTAGCAGTGATTGAGTGTATTACCCCTGTGCGTAGTGCAATCAATATGAGGGAAGGCAGCGGAGGGCTTTGTATGCATCATGGAAGTGAGAGTAGCAGTGATTGTTGATTGGTGTATTACCCCTGTGCGTAGTGAAATCAATATGAGGAAGGCAGCGGAGGGCTTTGTATGCATCATGGAAGTGAGAGTAGCAGTGATTGAGTGTATTACCCTGTGCGTAGTGCAATCAATATGAGGGAAGGCAGCGGAGGGCTTTGTATGCCATCATGGAATTGATGAGAGTAGCAGTGATTGAGTGTATTACCCCTGTGCGTAGTGCAATCAATATGAGGGAAGGCGCGGAGGGCTTTGTATGCATCATGGAAGTGAGAGTAGCAGTGATTGAGTGTATTACCCCTGTGCGTAGTGCAATCAATATGAGGGAAGGCAGCGGAGGGCTTTGTATGCATCATGAAGTGAGTAGCAGTGATGAGTGTATTACCCCTGTGCGTAGTGCAATCAATATGAGGGAAGGCAGCGGAGGGCTTTGTATGCAT
>NW_022262649.1:25000-48985 GCF_002021735.2 Oncorhynchus kisutch | reverse complement strand
GATACCCACCACCAACATAGTGAATCTACATATAGTGTCCTTCAGTTCAGCGGTTACAACCACAGAGAGATTTATCTAAGAAGCAGACATACTCCACTAGACTCCAGCACAGTTACAACCACAGAGAGATTTATCTAAGAAGCAGACATACTCCACTAGACTCCAGCACAGTTACAAGCACAGAGAGATTTATCTAAGAAGCAGAGATACTCTACTAGACTCCAGCACCGTTAGGACCACAGAGAGATTTATCTAAGAAGCAGAGATACTCTACTAGACTCCAGCACCGTTACAACCACAGAGAGATTTATCTAAGAAGCAGACATACTCCACTAGACTCCAGCACAGTTACAACCACAGAGAGATTTATCTAAGAAGCAGACATACTCCACTAGACTCCAGCACAGTTACAAGCACAGAGAGATTTATCTAAGAAGCAGAGATACTCTACTAGACTCCAGCACCGTTAGGACCACAGAGAGATTTATCTAAGAAGCAGAGATACTCTACTAGACTCCAGCACCGTTACAACCACAGAGAGATTTATCTAAGAAGCAGACATACTCCACTAGACTCCAGCACAGTTACAAGCACAGAGAGATTTATCTAAGAAGCAGAGATACTCTACTAGACTCCAGCACCGTTACAACCACAGAGAGATTTATCTAAGAAGCAGAGATACTCCACTAGACTCCAGCACAGCTAGGA
Source organism: Oncorhynchus kisutch (assembly GCF_002021735.2). Taxonomy (NCBI): domain Eukaryota; kingdom Metazoa; phylum Chordata; class Actinopteri; order Salmoniformes; family Salmonidae; genus Oncorhynchus; species Oncorhynchus kisutch. Next base: position 48,277 of record NW_022262649.1, on the reverse strand, counting down.
CCACAGAGAGATTTATCTAAGAAGCAGAGATACTCCACTAGACTCCAGCACAGTTAGGACCACAGAGAGATTTATCTAAGAAGCAGAGATTCTCCACTGTACAACCACAGAGAGATTTATCTAAGAAGCAGAGATACTCCACTAGACTCCAGCACAGTTAGGACCACAGAGAGATGTATCTCAGGAGCAGAGATACTCCACTAGACTCCAGCACAGTCACAACCACAGAGAGATGTATCCCAGGAGCAGAGATACTCCACTAGACTCCAGCACAGTTAGGACCACAGAGAGATGTATCTCAGGAGCAGAGATACTCCACTAGACTCCAGCACAGTTAGGACCACAGAGAGATGTATCTCAGGAGCAGAGATACTCCACTAGACTCCAGCACAGTCACAACCACAGAGAGATGTATCTCAGGAGCAGAGATACTCCACTAGACTCCAGCACAGTTAGGACCACAGAGAGATGTATCTCAGGAGCAGAGATACTCCACTAGACTCCAGCACAGTTAGGACCACAGAGAGATGTATCTCAGGAGCAGAGATACTCCACTAGACTCCAGCACCGTTAGGACCACAGAGAGATGTATCTCAGGAGCAGAGATACTCCACTAGACTCCAGCACAGTCACAACCACAGAGAGATGTATCCCAGGAGCAGAGATACTCCACTAGACTCCAGCACAGTCACAACCACAGAGAGATGTATCTCAGGAGCAGAGATACTGCACTAGACTCCAGCACAGTCACAACCACAGAGAGATGTATCTCAGGAGCAGAGATACTCCACTAGACTCCAGCACAGTTAGGACCACAGAGAGATGTATCTCAGGAGCAGAGATACTCCACTAGACTCCAGCACAGTCACAACCACAGAGAGATGTATCTCAGGAGCAGAGATACTCCACTAGACTCCAGCACAGTTAGGACCACAGAGAGATGTATCTCAGGAGCAGAGATACTCCACTAGACTCCAGCACAGTCACAACCACAGAGAGATGTATCTCAGGAGCAGAGATACTCCACTAGACTCCAGCACAGTCACAACCACAGAGAGATGTACCTCAGGAGCAGAGATACTCCACTAGACTCCAGCACAGTTAGGACCACAGAGAGATGTATCTCAGGAGCAGAGATACTCCACTAGACTCCAGCACAGTTAGGACCACAGAGAGATGTATCTCAGGAGCAGAGATACTCCACTAGACTCCAGCACAGTTAGGACCACAGAGAGATGTATCTCAGGAGCAGAGATACTCCACTAGACTCCAGCACAGTCACAACCACAGAGAGATGTATCTCAGGAGCAGAGATACTCCACTAGACTCCAGCACAGTTAGGACCACAGAGAGATGTATCTCAGGAGCAGAGATACTCCACTAGACTCCAGCACAGTTAGGACCACAGAGAGATGTATCTCAGGAGCAGAGATACTCCACTAGACTCCAGCACCGTCACAACCACAGAGAGATGTATCTCAGGAGCAGAGATACTCCACTAGACTCCAGCACAGTCACAACCAAAGAGAGATGTATCTCAGGAGCAGAGATACTCCACTAGACTCCAGCACAGTTAGGACCACAGAGAGATGTATCTCAGGAGCAGAGATACTCCACTAGACTCCAGCACAGTTAGGACCACAGAGAGATGTATCTCAGGAGCAGAGATACTCCACTAGACTCCAGCACCGTCACAACCACAGAGAGATGTATCTCAGGAGCAGAGATACTCCACTAGACTCCAGCACAGTTAGGACCACAGAGAGATGTATCTCAGGAGCAGAGATACTCCACTAGACTCCAGCACAGTTAGGACCACAGAGAGATGTATCTCAGGAGCAGAGATACTGCACTAGACTCCAGCACAGTCACAACCACAGAGAGATGTATCTCAGGAGCAGAGATACTCCACTAGACTCCAGCACAGTCACAACCACAGAGAGATGTACCTCAGGAGCAGAGATACTCCACTAGACTCCAGCACAGTTAGGACCACAGAGAGATGTATCTCAGGAGCAGAGATACTCCACTAGACTCCAGCACAGTTAGGACCACAGAGAGATGTATCTCAGGAGCAGAGATACTCCACTAGACTCCAGCACAGTTAGGACCACAGAGAGATGTATCTCAGGAGCAGAGATACTCCACTAGACTCCAGCACAGTCACAACCACAGAGAGATGTATCTCAGGAGCAGAGATACTCCACTAGACTCCAGCACAGTTAGGACCACAGAGAGATGTATCTCAGGAGCAGAGATACTCCACTAGACTCCAGCACAGTTAGGACCACAGAGAGATGTATCTCAGGAGCAGAGATACTCCACTAGACTCCAGCACCGTCACAACCACAGAGAGATGTATCTCAGGAGCAGAGATACTCCACTAGACTCCAGCACAGTCACAACCACAGAGAGATGTATCTCAGGAGCAGAGATACTCCACTAGACTCCAGCACAGTTAGGACCACAGAGAGATGTATCTCAGGAGCAGAGATACTCCACTAGACTCCAGCACAGTTAGGACCACAGAGAGATGTATCTCAGGAGCAGAGATACTCCACTAGACTCCAGCACCGTCACAACCACAGAGAGATGTATCTCAGGAGCAGAGATACTCCACTAGACTCCAGCACAGTTAGGACCACAGAGAGATGTATCTCAGGAGCAGAGATACTCCACTAGACTCCAGCACAGTTAGGACCACAGAGAGATGTATCTCAGGAGCAGAGATACTGCACTAGACTCCAGCACAGTCACAACCACAGAGAGATGTATCTCAGGAGCAGAGATACTCCACTAGACTCCAGCACAGTCACAACCACAGAGAGATGTACCTCAGGAGCAGAGATACTCCACTAGACTCCAGCACAGTTAGGACCACAGAGAGATGTATCTCAGGAGCAGAGATACTCCACTAGACTCCAGCACAGTTAGGACCACAGAGAGATGTATCTCAGGAGCAGAGATACTCCACTAGACTCCAGCACAGTTAGGACCACAGGGAGATGTATCTCAGGAGCAGAGATACTCCACTAGACTCCAGCACAGTCACAACCACAGAGAGATGTATCTCAGGAGCAGAGATACTCCACTAGACTCCAGCACAGTTAGGACCACAGAGAGATGTTTCTCAGGAGCAGAGATACTCCACTAGACTCCAGCACAGTTAGGACCACAGAGAGATGTATCTCAGGAGCAGAGATACTCCACTAGACTCCAGCACCGTCACAACCACAGAGAGATGTATCCCAGGAGCAGAGATACTCCACTAGACTCCAGCACAGTCACAACCACAGAGAGATGTATCTCAGGAGCAGAGATACTCCACTAGACTCCAGCACAGTTAGGACCACAGAGAGATGTATCTCAGGAGCAGAGATACTCCACTAGACTCCAGCACAGTTAGGACCACAGAGAGATGTATCTCAGGAGCAGAGATACTCCACTAGACTCCAGCACCGTCACAACCAAAGAGAGATGTATCTCAGGAGCAGAGATACTCCACTAGACTCCAGCACAGTTAGGACCACAGAGAGATGTATCTCAGGAGCAGAGATACTCCACTAGACTCCAGCACAGTTAGGACCACAGAGAGATGTATCTCAGGAGCAGAGATACTGCACTAGACTCCAGCACAGTCACAACCACAGAGAGATGTATCTCAGGAGCAGAGATACTCCACTAGACTCCAGCACAGTCACAACCACAGAGAGATGTACCTCAGGAGCAGAGATACTCCACTAGACTCCAGCACAGTTAGGACCACAGAGAGATGTATCTCAGGAGCAGAGATACTCCACTAGACTCCAGCACAGTTAGGACCACAGAGAGATGTATCTCAGGAGCAGAGATACTCCACTAGACTCCAGCACAGTTAGGACCACAGAGAGATGTATCTCAGGAGCAGAGATACTCCACTAGACTCCAGCACAGTCACAACCACAGAGAGATGTATCTCAGGAGCAGAGATACTCCACTAGACTCCAGCACAGTTAGGACCACAGAGAGATGTATCTCAGGAGCAGAGATACTCCACTAGACTCCAGCACAGTTAGGACCACAGAGAGATGTATCTCAGGAGCAGAGATACTCCACTAGACTCCAGCACCGTCACAACCACAGAGAGATGTATCTCAGGAGCAGAGATACTCCACTAGACTCCAGCACAGTCACAACCACAGAGAGATGTATCTCAGGAGCAGAGATACTCCACTAGACTCCAGCACAGTTAGGACCACAGAGAGATGTATCTCAGGAGCAGAGATACTCCACTAGACTCCAGCACAGTTAGGACCACAGAGAGATGTATCTCAGGAGCAGAGATACTCCACTAGACTCCAGCACCGTCACAACCACAGAGAGATGTATCTCAGGAGCAGAGATACTCCACTAGACTCCAGCACAGTTAGGACCACAGAGAGATGTATCTCAGGAGCAGAGATACTCCACTAGACTCCAGCACAGTTAGGACCACAGAGAGATGTATCTCAGGAGCAGAGATACTCCACTAGACTCCAGCACAGTCACAACCACAGAGAGATGTATCTCAGGAGCAGAGATACTCCACTAGACTCCAGCACAGTTAGGACCACAGAGAGATGTATCTCAGGAGCAGAGATACTCCACTAGACTCCAGCACAGTTAGGACCACAGAGAGATGTATCTCAGGAGCAGAGATACTCCACTAGACTCCAGCAGTAGCACTTCTTATTCATATCACAGTGATTTATTTGATTTGTTTGCTCATTTCCCATACGATCACAGTTATGTTTTACCATTCTGTTATTCTATTACTATATTCATCTATTATTATTATATTCTTTATATTATTACATGATTATGTTAATATATTTTTACATTACATTATTATATTATTATAGTATATTATCTCATTATATTATATTATTATATTATATTATTATATTATATTATATTATTATATTATATTATATTATTATATTATCTCATTATATTATATTATTATATTATTATATTATATTATCTCATTATATTATATTATTATATTATTATATCATTATATTATATTATATTATTATATTATATTATATTATTATATTATGTCATTATATTATTACATTATATTATTATATTATCTCATTATATTATTACATTATATTATTATATTATTATATTATATTATTATTTTATATTATTATATTATTATATTATTATATTATTATATTATTATATTATATTATTATCTCATTATATTATTATATTATTATATTATATTATTATATTATATTATTATATTATATTATATTATTACATTATATTATTATTATATTATTATATTATATTATTATATTATATTATTATATTATTATATTATATTATTACATTATTATATTATATTATTACATTATATTATTATATTATTATATTATATTATTACATTATATTATTATATTATTACATTATATTATTATTTTATATTATTATATTATTATATTATATTATTATATTATATTATTATTTTGTATTATTATCTCATTATATTATTATATTATTATATTATATTATTATATTATATTATCTCATTATATTATATTATGATATTATATTATTATATTATATTATTATATTATCTCATTATATTATATTATATTATGATATTATATTATTATATTATCTCATTATATTATATTATATTATTATATTATATTATTATATTATATTATTATATTATATTATTATTTTATATTATTATCTCATTATATTATTATATTATTATATTATATTATTATATTATATTATCTCATTATATTATATTATGATATTATATTATTATATTATATTATTATATTATCTCATTATATTATATTATATTATGATATGATATTATTATATTATCTCATTATATTATATTATATTATTATATTATATTATTATATTATTATATTATTATATTATATTATTATATTATTATATTATATTATTATATTATATTATTATATTATTATATTATTATATTATATTATTATATTATTATATTATATTATTATATTATTATTATGTTATCACATTATATTATTACGTTATATTATATTATTATATTATTATATTACATTATCTCATTATATTATTATATTATATTGTTACATTATATTATTATATTATATTATTACATTATATTATTATATTATCTCATTATATTATATTATTATATTATATTGTTACATTATATTATTATATTATATTGTTACATTATATTATTACATTATATTATTATATTATCTCATTATATTATTATACTATATTATTATATTATCTCATTATATTATTACATTATATTATTATATTATCTCATTATATTATTACATTATATTATTATATTATTATATTATTATATTATATTACATTATATTATTACATTATATTATCTCATTACATTATATTATAGTATTATATTCCATCAATACATTATATTATTATATTGTATAATTCTATTATATTATTATATTGTTATATAAATACATTATATTATTATTAGAGAGAGCCAAGGAGGAGAGAGAGAGGGAGAGGAGAGAGAGGGGGAGAGGAGAGGAGAGAGAGGGAGAGGAGAGATGGGAGAGGAGAGAGGGGGAGAGGAGAGAGAGGGAGAGGAGAGATGGGAGAGAAACAGGAAGTGATAGATAGATTGTGTTTTTGTTTATTATGTAATGATTCTATTATCACAACGATACAGAGAAACGGTCCTCGTCTTCATTGTCATCTTCAGATCCATATTACTACAATTAGTGATCCCTCTATCAGACTCTTAGTGAACCTCACACACAGAGACAGAGAAACTGGCTAAATCATCTTCGGTGATCCCTCTATCAGACTCTTAGTGAACCTCACACACAGAGACAGAGAAACTGGCTAAATCATCTTCGGTGATCCCTCTATCAGACTCTTAGTGAACCTCACACACAGAGACAGAGAAACTGGCTAAATCATCTTCGGTGATCCCTCTATTAGACTCTTAGTGAACCTCACACACAGAGACAGAGAAACTGGCTAAATCATCTTCGGTGATCCCTCTATCAGACTCTTAGTGAACCTCACACACAGAGACAGAGAAACTGGCTAAATCATCTTCGGTGATCCCTCTATCAGACTCTTAGTGAACCTCACACACAGAGACAGAAAAACTGGCTAAATCATCTTCGGTGATCCCTCTATCAGACTCTTAGTGAACCTCACACACAGAGACAGAGAAACTGGCTAAATCATCTTCGGTGATCCCTCTATCAGACTCTTAGTGAACCTCACACACAGAGACAGAGAAACTGGCTAAATCATCTTCGGTGATCCCTCTATCAGACTCTTAGTGAACCTCACACACAGAGACAGAGAAACTGGCTAAATCATCTTCGGTGATCCCTCTATCAGACTCTTAGTGAACCTCACACACAGAGACAGAGAAACTGGCTAAATCATCTTCGGTGATCCCTCTATCAGGCTCTTAGTGAACCTCACACACAGAGACAGAGAAACTGGCTAAATCATCTTCGGTGATCCCTCTATCAGACTCTTAGTGAACCTCACACACAGAGACAGAGAAACTGGCTAAATCATCTTCGGTGATCCCTCTATCAGACTCTTAGTGAACCTCACACACAGAGACAGAGAAACTGGCTAAATCATCTTCAGAACCAGTAATTAGCAATACCTTTATTCATATACACATATATATATATTATTATTATTATTATTATATATATTTTTTTAAACCTTTATTTAACTAGTCAGTTAAGAACAAAATCTTATTGTCAAAGATGGTCTAGGAACAGTGGGTTAACTGGTCTAGTGGGTTAACTGGTCTAGGAACAGTGGGTTAACTGGTCTAGTGGGTTAACTGGTCTAGGAACAGTGGGTTAACTGGTCTAGGAACAGTGGGTTAACTGGTCTAGTGGGTTAACTGGTCTAGGAACAGTGGGTTAACTGGTCTAGGAACAGTGGGTTAACTGGTCTAGTGGGTTAACTGGTCTAGTGGGTTAACTGGTCTAGGAACAGTGGGTTAACTGGTCTAGGAACAGTGGGTTAACTGGTCTAGTGGGTTAACTGGTCTAGTGGGTTAACTGGTCTAGGAACAGTGGGTTAACTGGTCTAGTGGGTTAACTGGTCTAGTGGGTTAACTGGTCTAGGAACAGTGGGTTAACTGGTCTAGGAACAGTGGGTTAACTGGTCTAGTGGGTTAACTGGTCTAGGAACATTGGGTTAACTGGTCTAGGAACAGTGGGTTAACTGGTCTAGTGGGTTAACTGGTCTAGTGGGTTAACTGGTCTAGTGGGTTAACTGGTCTAGTGGGTTAACTGATCTAGGAACAGTGGGTTAACTGGTCTAGTGGGTTAACTGGTCTAGGAACAGTGGGTTAACTGGTCTAGTGGGTTAACTGGTCTAGTGGGTTAACTGGTCTAGGAACAGTGGGTTAACTGGTCTAGGAACAGTGGGTTAACTGGTCTAGTGGGTTAACTGGTCTAGTGGTTAACTGGTCTAGGAACAGTGGGTTAACTGGTCTAGTGGGTTAACTGGTCTAGGAACAGTGGGTTAACTGGTCTAGTGGGTTAACTGGTCTAGTGGGTTAACTGGTCTAGGAACAGTGGGTTAACTGGTCTAGTGGGTTAACTGGTCTAGTGGGTTAACTGGTCTAGGAACAGTGGGTTAACTGGTCTAGTGGGTTAACTGGTCTAGGAACAGTGGGTTAACTGGTCTAGTGGGTTAACTGGTCTAGTGGGTTAACTGGTCTAGGAACAGTGGGTTAACTGGTCTAGTGGGTTAACTGGTCTAGTGGGTTAACTGGTCTAGGAACAGTGGGTTAACTGGTCTAGGAACAGTGGGTTAACTGGTCTAGTGGTTAACTGGTCTAGGAACAGTGGGTTAACTGGTCTAGTGGGTTAACTGGTCTAGGAACAGTGGGTTAACTGGTCTAGTGGGTTAACTGGTCTAGTGGGTTAACTGGTCTAGGAACAGTGGGTTAACTGGTCTAGGAACAGTGGGTTAAATGGTCTAGGAACAGTGGGTTAACTGGTCTAGTGGGTTAACTGGTCTAGTGGGTTAACTGGTCTAGGAACAGTGGGTTAACTGGCCTAGTGGGTTAACTGGTCTAGGAACAGTGGGTTAACTGGTTTAGTGGGTTAACTGGTCTAGGAACAGTGGGTTAACTGGTCTAGTTGGTTAACTGGTCTAGGAACAGTGGGTTAACTGGTCTAGGAACAGTGGGTTAACTGCCTTGTTCAGGGGCAGAACGACAGATTAATATAGTAGACCCTGTTAGCATAGTGGATCTATATCAGACTTATTATTGGAGCATAATGATACATGGGATTCATATACTAAACCCACTTAAATATATAGGTTTACTAAACCCATTGACTATCAATAAATATATATTTTTTTAAATGATTCAATACGATATTTAAGTGGGTTTAGTAAACCTATATATTTAAGTGGTATTTTATCATTTTTTAACTTTTTAATGTTTTCTAAATAATTTATTGAGAGTCAAAAGTACTGGCATATTTTTGTGATTTTTGGTGGGGGAGTTTACAGTCATTCCACTGGCTGCCTAATGCTGCTGTTGAGAATCACATCTTTATTTAGCCGGTCCGCTAGTTTTAAAGCCGGTCTGTGTGTTGTAAGGTACGTTATGCTTCACGGGCTGTTAAGATGTTGGATGTTGGGCCTGTTAGGTTTTTATTGAAGGACCTGTAGAAGGAACAACCAGGACATTTATCTGAGTAGTGTGAACATGAGACACGGCTCAGGCAACGCTAAACACAACCTAACATCATTTGGTCCATGAGACACGGCTCAGGCAACGCTAAACACAACCTAACATCATTTAGTCCATGAGACACGGCTCAGGCAACGCTAAACACAACCTAACATCATTTAGTCCATGAGACACGGATCAGGCAACGCTAAACACAACCTAACATCATTTAGTCCAGAGCTCCGTTCTCCGCTGGCAAAAGGACACAAGGTACTCACTGACATTATGACTGTGGTGGGGGGCAGTCTGTACTCACTGACATTATGACTGTGGTGGGGGGGTAGTCTGTACTCACTGACATTATGACTGTGGTGGGGGGTGGTCTGTACTCACTGACATTATGACTGTGGTGGGTGGTGGTCTGTACTCACTGACATTATGACTGTGGTGGGGGCAGTCTGTACTCACTGACATTATGACTGTGGTGGGGGGTAGTCTGTACTCACTGACATTATGACTGTGGTGGGGGGTGGTCTGTACTCACTGACATTATGACTGTGGTGGGGGGTAGTCTGTACTCACTGACATTATGACTGTGGTGGGGGGTGGTCTGTACTCACTGACATTATGACTGTGGTGGTGGGGGGCAGTCTGTACTCACTGACATTATGACTGTGGTGGGGGGTAGTCTGTACTCACTGACATTATGACTGTGGTGGGGGGTGGTCTGTACTCACTGACATTATGACTGTGGTGGTCTGTACTCACTGACATTATGACTGTGGTGGGGGGCGGTCTGTACTCACTGACATTATGACTGTGGTGGTGGGGGGCAGTCTTTACTCACTGACATTATGACTGTGGTGGGGGCAGTCTGTACTCACTGACATTATGACTGTGGTGGGGGGTGGTCTGTACTCACTGACATTATGACTGTGGTGGGGGGTAGTCTGTCCTCACTGACATTATGACTGTGGTGGTGGGGGGCAGTCTGTACTCACTGACATTATGACTGTGGTGGGGGGTGGTCTGTACTCACTGACATTATGACTGTGGTGGTGGGGGGCAGTCTGTACTCACTGACATTATGACTGTGGTGGGTGGTGGTCTGTACTCACTGACATTATGACTGTGGTGGGGGGCAGTCTGTACTCACTGACATTATGACTGTGGTGGGTGGTGGTCTGTACTCACTGACATTATGACTGTGGTGGGTGGTGGTCTGTACTCACTGACATTATGACTGTGGTGGGGGGGCAGTCTGTACTCACTGACATTATGACTGTGGTGGGGGGCAGTCTGTACTCACTGACATTATGACTGTGGTGGGTGGTGGTCTGTACTCACTGACATTATGACTGTGGTGGGTGATGGTCTGTACTCACTGACATTATGACTGTGGTAGGGGGCAGTCTGTACTCACTGACATTATGATTGTGGTAGGGGGGGGGCAGTCTGTACTCACTGACATTATGACTGTGGTGGGGGGGGGGGCAGTCTGTACTCACTGACATTATGACTGTGGTGGGGGGCAGTCTGTACTCACTGACATTATGACTGTGGTGGGTGGTGGTCTGTACTCACTGACATTATGACTGTGGTGGGTGGTGGTCTGTACTCACTGACATTATGACTGTGGTGGGGGGCAGTCTGTACTCACTGACATTATGACTGTGGTGGGGGGTGGTCTGTACTCACTGACATGACTGTGGTGGGTGGTGGTCTGTACTCACTGACATGACTGTGGTGGGGGGCAGTCTGTACTCACTGACATTATGACTGTGGTGGGTGGTGGTCTGTACTCACTGACATTATGACTGTGGTGGGGGGCAGTCTGTACTCACTGACATTATGACTGTGGTGGGGGGTGGTCTGTACTCACTGACATGACTGTGGTGGGTGGTGGTCTGTACTCACTGACATTATGACTGTGGTGGGGGGCAGTCTGTACTCACTGACATTATGACTGTGGTGGGTGGTGGTCTGTACTCACTGACATTATGACTGTGGTGGTGGGGGGCAGTCTGTACTCACTGACATTATGACTGTGGTGGTGGGGGGCAGTCTGTACTCACTGACATTATGACTGTGGTGGGGGGGGGCCGTCTGTACTCACTGACATTATGACTGTGGTGGGGGGCAGTCTGTACTCACTGACATTATGACTGTGGTGGGGGGCAGTCTGTACTCACTGACATTATGACTGTGGTGGGGGGCAGTCTGTACTCACTGACATTATGACTGTGGTGGGGGGCAGTCTGTACTCACTGACATTATGACTGTGGTGGGTGGTGGTCTGTACTCACTGACATTATGACTGTGGTGGGGGGCTGTTTCAGCTTGTTGTTTTGTTTCTAATTAATCTATTCATCTGTTTCAGCTTGTTGTTTTGTTTCTAATTAATCTATTCATCTGTTTCAGCTTGTTGTTTTGTTTCTAATTAATCTATTCATCTGTTTCAGCTTGTTGTTTTGTTTCTAATTCATCTATTCATCTGTTTCAGCTCGTTGTTTTGTTTCTAATTCATCTATTCATCTGTTTCAGCTTGTTGTTTTGTTTCTAATTCATCTATTCATCTGTTTCAGCTTGTTGTTTTGTTTCTAATTCATCTATTCATCTGTTTCAGCTTGTTGTTTTGTTTCTAATTCATCTATTCATCTGTTTCAGCTTGTTGTGTTTCTAAATCTGATTACAATAACTGTAATGAGATGTTGCTACGGGTCACTGCGCCTCACCACACACACACCACGATGCCCCCCTCGTGGCAGGACATATCTCTGTGATCGCTATCTGACCTGATATTGTATTCATTTACCACCAGATCACCAGCGACCTGCGAGTAGATATTTATCACCTCCCAGGGCGTCAGTATTATCTGAGCGGTAATAGGGGTGAAAGGTTGTATAAGGAAGGGTTTTGGAACTGTCCTGACTGTATAGAGTGTTGGGTTCATTCTAGAACCACATGTGCTCTATTCATGAAGCATCCATTACCAGTATAGAGTGTTGGGTTCATTCTAGAACCACAGGTCCTCTATTCATGAAGCATCCATTACCAGTATAGAGTGTTGGGTTCATTCTAGAACCACATGTCCTCTATTCATGAAGCATCCATTACCAGTATAGAGTGTTGGGTTCATTCTAGAACCACAGGTCCTCTATTCATGAAGCATCCATTACCAGTATAGAGTGTTGGGTTCATTCTAGAACCACAGGTCCTCTATTCATGAAGCATCCATTACCAGTATAGAGTGTTGGGTTCATTCTAGAACCACATGTGCTCTATTCATGAAGCATCCATTACCAGTATAGAGTGTTGGGTTCATTCTAGAACCACATGTGCTCTATTCATGAAGCATCCATTACCAGTATAGAGTGTTGGGTTCATTCTAGAACCACAGGTCCTCTATTCATGAAGCATCCATTTCATAGTGAGACAGACTGAACGGCCAGATGGGAGTCTGAATGAGAGATGATGGCACTACTCAACATTAGGAACTCTAGAGTAAATTTTTCACAAGTAACATTCATATATTCTCTTCGACAGGGTTCTTCAAAACATTACACATGGCTTTGACAAAGAAATGGTCACATGTCTGGGACTTTGGGCGGTGGGGGAGGTCGGGGAGTGACAGCGTTGATGATGATGATGTCATGGTTTTTATTTAGCCATGTTACCTCAGTATGTCTAATGGCCAGACCAGAGCAGAAGAGAGGAGAGGAGAGGAGAGGAGTGGAGAGGAGAGGAGAGGAGAGGAGAGGAGAGGAGAGGAGAGGAGAGGAGAGGAGAGGAGAGGAGAGGAGAGGAGAGGAGAGGAGAGGAGAGGAGAGGAGAGGAGAGGAGAGGAGAGGAGAGGAGAGGAGAGGAGAGGAGAGGAGAGGAGAGGAGAGGGATAGACATCTTCAGTTACAGTAGGGAGGAGGAGGAGAGGAGGAGGCAGGGTGTGTGGGGACATATCTATTTATCCAGAAAACTCAATAGATTGGGAGGGAAAGGGGGAGAGAAGGGGAGGAAAGGGAGAGAGAGATGAAGAGACAGATAGAGAGAGAGATAGAGAGAGAGAGGAGAGAGAGAGAGAGAGAGAGACAGAGACAGAGACAGAGAGAGAGACAGAGAGAGAGACAGAGAGAGAGAGACAGAGAGAGAGACAGAGAGAGAGAGAGACAGAGAGAGAGATGTCAGTTTGTTCAGATTCCCATATTGATCATGTGAGAGTGCTCTGCCCCCACCCTTAACCTCTCTCTGACCAATCAGGTAGTATTATTGCACACTGGTGCCAAATCCAGACATTCAGACATTTAGCCACGGCCTTTAGGAAGGGGGGAAGAGGGGAGTGAAGGGGAAAAGGAAAAACACTCGATGTGAAGGCCAGGGTTCATCGTAGGGTTGTTGCATCGCACACATAGGGTGCACTATTTCTCTTTCTATTGGGTTGGGGGAAGTAAATCAGGAACATTCTAAATGTATCCTGCCAGGTCCACTTCCACCAATTAACATCTGAACCCTTCCATCAATTAACATCTGAACCCTTCCATCAATTAACATCTGAACCCTTCCATCAATTAACATCTGAACCCTTCCATCAATTAACATCTGAACCCTTCCATCAATTAACATCTGAACCCTTCCATCAATTAACATCTGAACCCTTCCATCAATTAACATCTGAACCCTTCCATCAATTAACATCTGAACCCTTCCATCAATTAACATCTGAACCCTTCCATCAATTAACATCTGAACCCTTCCATCAATTAACATCTGAACCCTTCCATCAATTAACATCTGAACCCTTCCACCAATTAACACCTGAACCCTTCCATCAATTAACACCTGAACCCTTCCACCAATTAACATCTGAACCCTTCCATCAATTAACATCTGAACCCTTCCATCAATTAACACCAGAACTCTTCCGTTAACTAACACCAGAACTCTTCCGTTAACTAACTGTTAATTCTGTTAATGGAAGAGTTCTGGTGTTAAGGATCAGCCCTTTTTCTCCTAAAATGACATACAGGAATTTAGATTTGGGTATCTCAGACCCTGAAGCAAGGATATGCATATTGTATTTATAAAGCCCTTCTTGCATCAACTGATGTCACAAAGTGCTGTACAGAAACCCTCAGCCTAAAACCCCAAAAAGCAAGCAATGCAGGTGTTAAAAGCACGGTGGCTAGGAAAAACTCCCTAGAAAGACCAGAACCTAGGAAGAAACCTAGAGAGGAACCAGGCTATGAGGGGTGGCCAGTCCTCTTCTGGCTGTGCCGGGTGGACATTATAACAGAACATGGCCAAGATGTTCAAATGTTCATAAATGACCAGCATGGTCGTATAATAATAAGGCAGAACAGTTGAAACTGAAGCAGCAGCACGGCCAGGTGTTCTGGGGACAGCAAGGAGTCATCAGGCCAGGTAGTCCTGAGGCATGGTCCTAGGGCTCAGGTCCTCCGAGAGAGAGAAAGAGAGAGAGAGAGAGAGAGAGAGAGAGAGAGAGAGAGAGAGAGAGAGAGAGAGAGAGAGAGAGAAAATGAGAGAGAGAAAATGAGAGAGAGAGAGAATTAGAGAGAGCATGCTTAAATTCACACAGGACACCGGATAGGACAGGAGAAGTACTCCAGATATAACAGACTGACCCTAGCCCCCGACACATAAACTACTGCAGCATAAATACTGGAGGCTGAGACAGGAGGGGTCAGGAGACACTGTGGCCCCGTCCGTCGGACAGGGCCAAACAGGCAGGATATAACCCCACCCACTTTGACAAAGCACAGCCCCCACACCACTAGAGGGATATCTTCAACCACCAACTTACCATCCTGACACAAGGCCGAGTATAGCCCACAAAGATCTCCGCCACGGCACAACCCAAGGGGGGGCGCCAACCCAGACAGGAAGATCACATCAGTGACTCAACCCACTCAAGTGACGCACCCCTCCTAGGGACGGCATGAAAGAGCCCCAGTAAGCCAGTGACTCAGCCCCTGTAATAGGGTTAGAGGCAGAGAATCCCAGTGGAGAGAGGGGAACCGGCCAGGCAGAGACAGCAAGGGCGGTTCGTTGCTCCAGAGCCTTTCTGTTCACCTTCACACTCCTGGGCCAGACTACACTCAATCATATGACCCACTGAAGAGATTAGTCTTCAATAAAGACTTAAAGGTCGAGACCGAGTCTGTGTCTCTCACATGGATAGGCAGACCATTCCATAAAAATGGAGCTCTATAGGAGAAAGCCCTGCCTCCAGCTGTTTGCTTAGAAATTCTTGGGACAATTAGGAGGCCTGCGTCTTGTGACCGTAGCGTACGTGTAGGTATGTACGGCAGGACCATATCAGAGAGATAGGTAGGAGCAAGCCCATGTAATGCTTTGTAGGTTAGCAGTAAAACCTTGAAATCAGCCCTTGCCTTAACAGGAAGCCAGTGTAGGGAGGCTAGTACTGGAGAAATATGATCACATTTTTGGGTTCTAGTCAGGATTCGAGCAGCCTTGTTAAGCACTAACTGAAGTTTATTTAGTCCTTTATCCGGGTAGCAGGAAAGTAGAGCATTGCAGTAATCTAACCTGGAAGTAACAAAAGCATGGATTCATTTTTCTGCATCATTTTTGAAAGTATCTGATTTTTGCAATGTTACGTAGATGGAAAAAAAGCTGTCCTGGAAACATTCTTGATATGTTCGTCAAAAGAGAGATCAGGGTCAGGAGTAACGTCGAGGGCCTTCACAGTTTTATTTGAGACGACTCTAAAACCATCAGGATTAATTGTCAGATTCAACTGAAGATCTCTGATACAATTTAAAAGGTAACACATTGATGTTTGTGGAAATGTGAAATTAATGTAGGAGAATATAACACAATAGAGCTGGTAAAAGAACATTAAAAAAATTTAAAACAGTTTTTTTTTTGTTTTTAGAGAGAAAGGCCATAATGTATAATTTCAGCCTAGGTGCAGTTTAGATTTTGGCCACTAGATGGCAGCAGTGCATGTGCAAAGTTATAAACGGATCCAATGAAAAATTTCATTTCTGTTCAAAATGTGCATGAATCATTTACTAATAACTTTTCACGTTCTGACCCCTATCTAAGAGGATCCTACAGTCTGACCCTTATCTAAGGGGATACTACAGTCTGACCCCTATCTAAGAGGACCCTACAGTCTGACCCCTATATAAGAGGACCCTACAGTCTGACCCCTATCTAAGAGGATAGTACAGTCTGACCCCTATCTAAGAGGACCCTACAGTCTGACCCCTATCTAAGAGGATACTACAGTCTGACCCCTATCTAAGAGGATACCCCGATCTAAGAGGGTCCTACAGTCTGACCCCTATCTAAGAGGGTCCTATAGTCTGACCCCTATCTAAGAGGATAATACAGTCTGACCCCTATCTAAGAGGCTACTACAGTCTGACCCCTATCTAAGAGGACCCTACAGTCTGACCCCTATCTAAGAGGACCCTACAGTCTGACTCCTATCTAAGAGGATACTACAGTCTGACCCCTATCTAAAAGGACACTACAGTCTGACCTCTATCTAAGAGGACTCTACAGTTTGATCCCTATCTAAGAGGACCCTAAAGTCTGACCCCTATCTAAGAGGATACCCCTATCTAAGAGGGTCCTACAGTCTGACCCCTATCTAAGAGGACCCTAAGGTCTGACCCCTATCTAATAGGACCCTACAGTCTGACCCCTATCTAAGAGGATTCTACTACAGTCTGAACCCTATCTAAGAGGGTACTACTACAGTCTGACCCCTATCTAAGAGGATACTACTACAGTCTGACCCCTATCTAAGAGGATACTACTACAGTCTGACCCTATCTAAGAGGACCCTACAGTCTGACCCCTATCTAAGAGGACCCTACAGTCTGACCCCTATCTAAGAGGATCCTACAGTCTGACCCTTATCTAAGGGGATACTACAGTCTGACCCCTATCTAAGAGGACCCTACAGTCTGACCCCTATATAAGAGGACCCTACAGTCTGACCCCTATCCAAGAGGATAGTACAGTCTGACCCCTATCTAAGAGGACCCTACAGTCTGACCCCTATCTAAGAGGATACTACAGTCTGACCCCTATCTAAGAGGATACCCCGATCTAAGAGGGTCCTACAGTCTGACCCCTATCTAAGAGGGTCCTATAGTCTGACCCCTATCTAAGAGGATAATACAGTCTGACCCCTATCTAAGAGGCTACTACAGTCTGACCCCTATCTAAGAGGACCCTACAGTCTGACCCCTATCTAAGAGGACCCTACAGTCTGACTCCTATCTAAGAGGATACTACAGTCTGACCCCTATCTAAAAGGACACTACAGTCTGACCTCTATCTAAGAGGACTCTACAGTTTGATCCCTATCTAAGAGGACCCTAAAGTCTGACCCCTATCTAAGAGGATACCCCTATCTAAGAGGGTCCTACAGTCTGACCCCTATCTAAGAGGACCCTAAGGTCTGACCCCTATCTAATAGGACCCTACAGTCTGACCCCTATCTAAGAGGATTCTACTACAGTCTGAACCCTATCTAAGAGGGTACTACTACAGTCTGACCCCTATCTAAGAGGATACTACTACAGTCTGACCCCTATCTAAGAGGATACTACTACAGTCTGACCCTATCTAAGAGGACCCTACAGTCTGACCCCTATCTAAGAGGACCCTACAGTCTGACCCCTATCTAAGAGGATTCTACTACAGTCTGAACCCTATCTAAGAGGGTACTACTACAGTCTGACACCTATCTAAGAGGATACTACTACAGTCTGACCCCTATCTAAGAGGATACTACTACAGTCTGACCTCTATCTAAGAGGACTCTACAGTTTGATCCCTATCTAAGAGGACCCTACAGTCTGACCCCTATCTAAGAGGATACCCCTATCTAAGAGGGTCCTACAGTCTGACCCCTATCTAACAGGACCCTAAGGTCTGACCCCTATCTAATAGGACCCTACAGTCTGACCCCTATCTAAGAGGATCCTACTACAGTCTGAACCCTATCTAAGAGGGTACTACTACAGTCTGACCCCTATCTAAGAGGATACTACTACAGTCTGACCCCTATCTAAGAGGATACTACTACAGTCTGACCCCTATCTAAGAGGACCCTACAGTCTGACCCCTATCTAAGAGGACCCTACAGTCTGACCCCTATCTAAGAGGATACCCCTATCTAAGAGGGTCCTACAGTCTGACCCCTATCTAAGAGGGCCCTAAGGTCTGACCCCTATCTAATAGGACCCTACAGTCTGACCCCTATCTAAGAGGATTCTACTACAGTCTGAACCCTATCTAAGAGGGTACTACTACAGTCTGACCCCTATCTAAGAGGATACTACTACAGTCTGACCCCTATCTAAGAGGATACTACTACAGTCTGACCCCTATCTAAGAGGACCCTACAGTCTGACCCCTATCTAAGAGGACCCTACAGTCTGACCCCTATCTAAGAGGACCCTACAGTCTGACCCCTATCTAAGAGGGTCCTACAGTCTGACCCCTATCTAAGAGGACCCTACAGTCTGCCACCTATCTAAGAGGGCCCTACAGTCTGTCCCCTATCTAAGAGGACCCTACAGTCTGACCCCTATCTAAGAAGACTCTACAGTCTGACCCCTATCTAAGAGGGTCCTACAGTCTGACCCCTATCTAAGAGGACCCTACAGTCTGACACCTATCTAAGGAACCCTACAGTCTGACCCCTATCTAAGAGGACCTACAGTCTGACCCCTATCTAAGAGGTCTCTACAGTCTGACCCCTATCTAAGAGGACCCTACAGTCTGACCCCTATCTAAGAGGACTCTACAGTCTGACCCCTATCTAAGAGGGTCCTACATTCTGACCCCTATCTAAGAGGACCCTACGGTCTGACCCCAATCTAAGAGGTTACTACTACAGCCTGACCCCTATCTAAGAGGGTACTACTACAGTCTGACCCCTATCTAAGAGGACCCTACAGTCTGACCCCTATCTAAGACGACCCTACAGTCTGACCCCTATCTATGAGGATACTACAGTCTGACCCATATCTAAGAGGACCCTACAGTCTGACCCCTATCTAAGAGGAGACCCCGATCTAAGAGGGTCCTACAGTCTGACCCCTATCTAAGAGGATACCCCGATCTAAGAGGGTCCTACAGTCTGACCCCTATCTAAGAGGGTCCTATAGTCTGACCCCTATCTAAGAGGATAATACAGTCTGACCCCTATCTAAGAGGCTACTACAGTCTGACCCCTATCTAAGAGGACCCTACAGTCTGACCCCTATCTAAGAGGACCCTACAGTCTGACTCCTATCTAAGAGGATACTACAGTCTGACCCCTATCTAAAAGGACACTACAGTCTGACCTCTATCTAAGAGGACTCTACAGTTTGATCCCTATCTAAGAGGACCCTACAGTCTGACCCCTATCTAAGAGGATACCCCTATCTAAGAGGGTCCTACAGTCTGACCCCTATCTAAGAGGACCCTACAGTCCGACCCCTATCTAATAGGACCCTACAGTCTGACCCCTATCTAAGAGGATTCTACTACAGTCTGAACCCTATCTAAGAGGGTACTACTACAGTCTGACCCCTATCTAAAAGGACACTAGAAGTCTGACCTCTATCTAAGAGGACTCTACAGTTTGATCCCTATCTAAGAGGACCCTACAGTCTGACCCCTATCTAAGAGGATACCCCGATCTAAGAGGGTCCTACAGTCTGACCCCTATCTAAGAGGTTCCTATAGTCTGACCCCTATCTAAGAGGATACTACAGTCTGACCCCTATCTAAGAGGATACTACAGTCTGACCCCTATCTAAGAGGACCCTACAGTCTGACCCCTATCTAAGAGGATACTACTACAGTCTGACCCCTATCTAAGAGGATACTACTACAGCCTGACCCCTATCTAAGAGGACCCTACAGTCTGACCCCTGTCTAAGAGGATACTACTACAGTCCGACCCCTATCTAAGAGGATACTACTACAGTCTGACCCCTATCTAAGAGGGTCCTATAGTCTGACCCCTATCTAAGAGGATACTACTGCAGTCTCACCCCTATCTAAGAGGACCCTACAGTCTGACCCCTATCTAAGAGGATTCTACTACAGTCTGAACCCTATCTAAGAGGACACTACTACAGTCTGACCCCTATCTAAGAGGATACTACTACAGTCTGACCCCTATCTACGAGGACCCTACAGTCTGACCCCTATCTAAGACGACCCTACAGTCTGACCCCTATCTAAGAGGATACTAACGTCTGACCCATATCTAAGAGGACCCTACAGTCTGACCCCTATCTAAGAGGGTCCTATAGTCTGACCCCTATCTAAGAGGATACTACAGTCTGACCCCTATCTAAGAGGATACTACAGTCTGACCCCTATCTAAGAGGACCCTACAGTCTGACCCCAATCTAAGAGGACCCTACAGTCTGACCCCTATCTATGAGGATACTACAGTCTGACCCCTATCTAAGAGGACCCTACAGTCTGACCCCTATCTAAGAGGATACCCCGATCTAAGAGGGTCCTACAGTCTGACCCCTATCTAAGAGGGTCCTATAGTCTGACCCCTATCTAAGAGGATACTACAGTCTGACCCCTATCTAAGAGGATACTACAATCTGACCCCTATCTAAGAGGACCCTACAGTCTGACCCCTATCTAAGAGGATAACACAGTCTGACCCCTATCTAAGACGATACTACAGCCTGACCCCTATCTAAGAGGACCCTACAGTCTGACCACTATCTAAGAGGGTCCTACAGTCTGACCCCTATCTAAGAGGACCCTACAGTCTGACACCTATCTAAGAGAACCCTACAGTCTGACCCCTATCTAAGAGGACCCTACAGTCTGACCCCTATCTAAGAGGACTCTACAGTCTGACCCCTATCTAAGAGGGTCCTACAGTCTGACCCCTATCTAAGAGGACCCTACAGTCTGACACCTATCTAAGGAACCCTACAGTCTGACCCCTATCTAAGAGGGCCTACAGTCTGACCCTTATCTAAGAGGACCCTACAGTCTGACCCCTATCTAAGAGGACTCTACAGTCTGACCCCTATCTAAGAGGGTCCTACATTCTGACCCCTATCTAAGAGGACCCTACAGTCTGACCCCAATCTAAGAGGATACTACAGTCTGACCCCTATCTAAGAGGACCCTACAGTCTGACACCTATCTAAGAGGACCCTACAGTCTGACCCCTATCTAAGAGGATACTACTACAGTCTGACCCCTATCTAAGAGGATACTACTACAGTCTGACCCCTATCCAAGAGGATACTACAGCCTGACCCCTATCTAAGAGGACCCTACAGTCTGACCCCTATCTAAGATGACCCTACAGTCTGACCCCTATCTAAGAGCATACTACAGTCTGACCCCTATCTAAGAGGACCCTACAGTCTGACCCCTATCTAAGAGGATACTACAGTCTGACCCCTATCTAAGAGGATACTACAGTCTGACCCCTATCTAAGAGGACCCTACAGTCTGACCCCTATCTAAGAGGATACTACAGTCTGACCCCTATCTAAGAGGATACTACAGTCTGACCACTATCTAAGAGGACCCTACAGTCTGACCCCTATCTAAGAGGATACTACAGTCTGACCCCTATCTAAGAGGATACTACAGTCTGACCCATATCTAAGAGGACCCTACAGTCTGACCCCTATCTAAGAGGATACCCCGATCTAAGAGGGTCCTACAGTCTGACCCCTATCTAAGAGGATACTACAGTCTGACCCTTATCTAAGAGGACCCTACAGTCTGACCCCTATCTAAGAGCATACTACAGTCTGACCCCTATCTAAGAGGACCCTACAGTCTGACCCCTATCTAAGAGGATACTACAGTCTGACCCCTATCTAAGAGGATACTACAGTCTGACCCCTATCTAAGAGAATAATACAGTCTGACCCCTATCTAAGAGGACACTACAGTCTGACCCCTATCTAAGAGGACACTACAGTCTGACCCCTATCTAAGAGGACCCTACAGTCTGACCCCTATCTAAGAGGATACTACAGTCTGACCCCTATCTAAGAGGATACTACAGTCTGACCACTATCTAAGAGGACCCTACAGTCTGACCCCTATCTAAGAGGATACTACAGTCTGACCCCTATCTAAGAGGATACTACAGTCTGACCCATATCTAAGAGGACCCTACAGTCTGACCCCTATCTAAGAGGATACCCCGATCTAAGAGGGTCCTACAGTCTGACCCCTATCTAAGAGGATACTACAGTCTGACCCTTATCTAAGAGGACCCTACAGTCTGACCCCTATCTAAGAGCATACTACAGTCTGACCCCTATCTAAGAGGACCCTACAGTCTGACCCCTATCTAAGAGGATACTACAGTCTGACCCCTATCTAAGAGGATACTACAGCCTGACCCCTATCTAAGAGAATAATACAGTCTGACCCCTATCTAAGAGGACACTACAGTCTGACCCCTATCTAAGAGGACACTACAGTCTGTCCCCTATCTTAGAGGACTCTACAGTCTGACCCCTATCTAAGAGGATACTACAGTCATTCACAGC
>NW_022262649.1:0-22500 GCF_002021735.2 Oncorhynchus kisutch | reverse complement strand
AGGACACTACACCATGACAGACCAGGACAGTACACCATGACAGACCAGGACACTACACTATGACAGACCAGGACACCTCACCATGACAGACCAGGACACTACACCATGACAGACCAGGACACTACACCATGACAGACCAGGACACTACACCATGACAGACCAGGACACTACACTATGACAGACCAGGACACCTCACCATGACAGACCAGGACACTACACCATGTCAGACCAGGACACTACTCTCTGACAGACCAGGACACTACACTATGACAGACCAGGACACCTCACCATGACAGACCAGGACACTATACCATGTCAGACCAGGACACCTCACCATGACAGACCAGGACACTACACCATGTCAGACCAGGACACTACTCTATGACAGACCAGGACACTATACCTCTCCACACCATGACAGACCAGGACACTACACTATGGCAGACCAGGACACTACACCATGACAGACCAGGACACTATATCTCCCCACACCATGACAGACCAGGACACTACACCTCCCCATACCATGACAGACCAGTACACTACACCATGACAGACCAGGAAACTACACTATGACAGACCAGGACACTACACCTCCCCACACCATGACAGACCAGTACACTACACCTCCCCACACCATGACAGACCAGGACACTACACCATGACAGACCAGGACACTACACCATGTCAGACCAGGACATTACACAATGACAGACCAGGACACTATACCATGACAGACCAGGACACTACACCATGACAGACCAGGACACTACACCATATCAGACCAGGACACTATACCATATCAGACTAGGACACTACGCCATATCAGACCAGGACACTCCACCATGTCAGACCAGGACACTATGCCATATCAGACCAGGACACTACACCATGACAGACCAGGACACTACACCTCCCCAGACCATGACAGACCAGGACACTACACCTCCCCACACCAGGACAGACCAGGACACTACACCACGTCAGACCAGGACAATACACCATGTCAGACCAGGACACTACACCTCCCCATACCATGACAGACCAGGACACTACACCATGTCAGACCAGGACACTACACCATGTCAGACCAGGACACTACACCATGTCAGACCAGGACACTACACCTCCCCACACCATGACAGACCAGGACACTACACCATGTCAGACCAGGACACTACACTATGACAGACCAGGACACTACACTATGACAGACCAGGACACTACACCTCCCCACACCATGACAGACCAGTACACTACACCTCCCCACACCATGACAGACCAGGACACTACACCATGACAGACCAGGACACTACACCATGTCAGACCAGGACACTACACTATGACAGACCAGGACACTACACCATGACAGACCAGGACACTACACCATGACAGACCAGGACACTACACCTCCCCACACCATGACAGACCAGGACACTACACCATGACAGACCAGGACACTACACCTCCCCACACCATCGCAGACCAGGACGCTACACCACCCCACACCATGGCAGACCAGGACACTACATCTCCCCACACCATGACAGACCAGGACACTACACTATGTTAGACCAGGACACTACATCATTCGTCACCTTGACAGACCAGGACACTACACCATATCAGACTAGGACACTACGCCATATCAGACCAGGACACTACACCATGTCAGACCAGGACACTATGCCATATCAGACCAGGACACTACACCATGACAGACCAGGACACTACACCTCCCCACACCATGACAGACCAGGACAATACACCTCCCCACACCATGACAGACCAGGACACTACACCTCCCCACACCATGACAGACCAGGACACTACACCATGTCAGACCAGGACACTACACCTCCCCACACCATGACAGACCAGGACACTACACCATGTCAGACCAGGACACTACACCTCCCCACACCATGACAGACCAGGACACTACACCATGTCAGACCAGGACACTACACCATGTCAGACCAGGACACTACAACCCCCCACACCATAACAGACCAGGACACTACACCATGTCAGACCAGGACACTACACCATGTCAGACCAGGACACTACACCATGTCAGACCAGGACACTACACCTCCCCACACCATGACAGACCAGGACACTACACCATGTCAGACCAGGACACTACACCTCCCCACACCATGACAGACCAGGACACTACACCATATCAGACCAGGACACTACACCATGTAAAGACCAGGACACTACACCATGTCAGACCAGGACACTACACTATGACAGACCAGGACACTACACTATGACAGACCAGGACACTACACCTCCCCACACCATGGCAGACCATGACACTACACCTCCCCACACCATAACAGACCAGGACACTAGACCATGTCAGACCAGGACACTACACCATGTCAGACCAGGACACTACACCATGTCAGACCAGGACACTACACCATGTCAGAACAGGACACTACACCATGTCAGACCAGGACACTACACCATGAAAGACCAGGACACTACACCATATCCGAACAGGACACTACACCATGTCAGACCAGGACACTACACCTCCCCACACCATGACAGACCAGGACACTACACCTCCCCACACCATGACAGACCAGGACACTACACCTCCCCACACCATGACAGTCCAGGACACTACACCATGTCAGACCAGGACACTACACTATGACAGACCAGGACACTACACTATGACAGACCAGGACACTACACCTCCCCTCCCCACACCCTGGCAGACCATGACACTACACCTCCCCACACCATGACAGACCAGGACACTAGACCATGTCAGACCAGGACACTACACCATGTCAGACCAGGACACTACACCATGTCAGACCAGGACACTACACCTCCCCACACCATGACAGACCAGGACACTACACCATGTCAGACCAGGACACTACACTATGACAGACCAGGACACTACACTATGACAGACCAGGACACTACACCTCCCCACACCATGGCAGACCATGACACTACACCTCCCCACACCATGACAGACCAGGACACTAGACCATGTCAGACCAGGACACTACACCATGTCAGACCAGGACACTACACCATGTCAGACCAGGACACTACACCATGTCAGATCAGGACACTACACCATGTCAGAACAGGACACTACACCATGTCAGACCAGGACACTACACCATGACAGACCAGGACACTACACCATATCCGACCAGGACACTACACCATGTCAGACCAGGACACTACACCTCCCCACACCATGACAGACCAGGACACTACACCTCCCCACACCATGACAGACCAGGACACTACACCTCCCCACACCATGACAGTCCAGGACACTACACCATGTCAGACCAGGACACTACACTATGACAGACCAGGACACTACACTATGACAGACCAGGACACTACACCTCCCCACACCATGGCAGACCATGACACTACACCTCCCCACACCATGACAGACCAGGACACTAGACCATGTCAGACCAGGACACTACACCATGTCAGACCAGGACACTACACCATGTCAGACCAGGACACTACACCATGTCAGACCAGGACACTACACCATGTCAGAACAGGACACTACACCATGTCAGACCAGGACACTACACCATGACAGACCAGGACACTACACCATATCCGACCAGGACACTACACCATGTCAGACCAGGACACTACACCTCCCCACACCATGACAGACCAGGACACTACACCATGACAGACCAGGACACTACACCATGTCAGACCAGGACACTACACCTCCCAACACCATGACAGACCAGGACACTACACCTCCCCACACCATGACAGACCAGGACACTACACCTCCCCCACACCATGACAGTCCAGGACACTACACCTCCCGACACCATGACAGACCAGGACACTACACCACCCCACACCATCGCAGACCAGGACACTACACCACCCCACACCATGACAGACCAGGACACTACACCATGACAGACCAGGACACTACACCATGACAGACCAGAACACTACATCTCCCCACACCTTGACAGACCAGGACACTACACTATGTTAGACCAGGACACTACCACCATTCGTCACCTTGACAGACCAGGACACTACACTATGACAGACCAGGACACTACACCTCCCCTCCCCCACACCATGGCAGACCATGACACTACACCTCCCCACACCATGACAGACCAGGACACTAGACCCATGTCAGACCAGGACACTACACCATGTCAGACCAGGACACTACACCATGTCAGACCAGGACACTACACCTCCCCACACCATGACAGACCAGGACACTACACCATGTCAGACCAGGACACTACACTATGACAGACCAGGACACTACACTATGACAGTCCAGGACACTACACCTCCCCACACCATGGCAGACCATGACACTACACCTCCCCACACCATGACAGACCAGGGACACTAGACCATGTCAGACCAGGACACTACACCATGTCAGACCAGGACACTACACCATGTCAACCAGGACACTACACCATGTCAGATCAGGACACTACACCATGTCAGAACAGGACACTACACCATGTCAGACCAGGACACTACACCCATGACAGACCGGGACACTACACCATATCCGACCAGGACACTACACCATGTCAGACCAGGACACTACACCTCCCCACACCATGACAGACCAGGACACTACACCTCCCCACACCCATGACAGACCAGGACACTACACCTCCCCACACCATGACAGTCCAGGACACTACACCATGTCAGACCAGGACACTACACTATGACAGACCAGGACACTACACTATGGACAGACCAGGACACTACACCTCCCCACACCATGGCAGACCATGACACTACACCTCCCCACACCATGACAGACCAGGACACTAGACCATGTCAGACCAGGACACTACACCATGTCAGACCAGGACACTACACCATGTCAGACCAGGACACTACACCATGTTCAGACCAGGACACTACACAATGTCAGAACAGGACACTACACCATGTCAGACCAGGACACTACACCATGACAGACCAGGACACTACACCATGACAGACCAGGACACTACACCATGTCAGACCAGGACACTACACCTCCCAACACCATGACAGACCAGGACACTACACCTCCCCACACCATGACAGACCAGGACACTACACCTCCCCACACCATGACAGTCCAGGACACTACACCTCCCCACACCATGACAGACCAGGACACTACACCATGACAGACCAGGACACTACACCATGTCAGACCAGGACACTACACCTCCCAACACCATTGACAGACCAGGACACTACACCTCCCCACACCATGACAGACCAGGACACTACACCTCCCCACACCATGACAGTCCAGGACACTACCACCTCCCCACACCATGACAGACCAGGACACTACACCACCCCACACCATCGCAGACCAGGACACTACACCACCCCACACCATGACAGACCAGGACACTACACCATGACAGACCAGGACACTACACCATGACAGACCAGAACACTACATCTCCACACACCTTGACAGACCAGGACACTACACTATGTTAGACCAGGACACTACAACCATTCGTCACCTTGACCAGACCAGGACACTACACCCATGTCAGACCAGGACACTACACCATATCCGAACAGGACACTACACCATGTCAGACCAGGACACTACACCATGACAGACCAGGACACTACACCATATCAGACCCAGGACACTACATTCATATCCGACCAAGACACTACACCATGTCAGACCAGGACACTACACCTCCCCACACCATGACAGACCAGGACACTACACCTCCCCACACCATGACAGACCAGGACACTACACCATGACAGACCAGGACACTACACCATGTCAGACCAGGACACCACACCATGACAGACCAGGACACTACACCATGACAGACCAGGACACTACACAATGACAGACCAGGACACTATACCTCCCCACCACCATGGACAGTCCAGGACACTACACCTCCCCACACCATGACAGACCAGGACACTACACCATGACAGACCAGGACGACTACCCATGTCAGACCAGGACACCAACCATGACAGACCAGGACACTACACCATGACAGACCAGGACACTACACCATGACAGACCAGGACACTACACCTCCCCACACCATGACAGTCCAGGACACTACACCTCCCCACACCATGACAGACCAGGACACTACACCATGTCAGACCAGGACACTACACTATGACAGACCAGGACACTACACTATGACAGACCAGGACACTACACCTCCCCACACCTTGACAGACCACGACACTACACCATGTCAGACCAGGACACTACACCATATCAGAACAGGACACCACACCATGTCAGACCAGGACACTACACCATGTCAGACCAGGACACTACACCATATCAGACCAGGACACTACACCATATCTGACCAGGACACTACACCATGTCAGACCAGGACACTACACCTCCCCACACCATGACAGACCACGACACTACACCATGACAGACCAGGACACTACACCATGTCAGACCAGGACACTACCCCATGTCAGACCAGGGACACTACCCCATGTCAGACCAGGACACTACACCATATCAGACCAGGACACTACACCATATCAGACCAGGACACTACACCATGTCAGACCAGGACACTACACCATGTCAGACCAGGACACTACACCATGACAGACCAGGACACTACACCATATCTGACCAGGACACTACACCATGTCAGACCAGGACACTACACCTCCCCACACCATGACAGACCACGACACTACACCATGACAGACCAGGACACTACACCATGTCAGACCAGGACACTACCCCATGTCAGACCAGGACACTACCCCATGTCAGACCAGGACACTACACCATATCAGACCAGGACACTACACCATGACAGACCAGGACACTACACCATATCAGACCAGGACACTACACCATGACAGACCAGGACACTACACCATGACAGACCAGACACTAACACACCATGTCAGACCAGGACACTACAACCATGACAGACCAGACACACAACACCATGTCAGACCAGGACACTACACCATATCTGACCAGGACACTACACCCCATGTCAGACCAGGACATACGCACATTTGACGCAAGGCCCCGAATAAATATCAAATNCTACACCTCCCCACACCCATGGCAGACCATGACACTACACCTCCCCACACCATGACAGACCAGGACACTAGACCATGTCAGACCAGGACACTACACCATGTCAGACCAGGACACTACACCATGTCAGACCAGGACACTACACCATGTCAGACCAGGACACACTACAATTCAGAACAGGACACTACACCATGTCAGACCAGGACACTACACCATGACAGACCAGGACACTACACCATGACAGACCAGGACACTACACCATGTCAGACCAGGACACTACACCTCCCAACACCATGACAGACCAGGACACTACACCTCCCCACACCATGACAGACCAGGACACTACACCTCCCCACACCATGACAGTCCAGGACACTACACCTCCCACACCATGACAGACCAGGACACTACAACCATGACAGACCAGGACACTACACCATGTCAGACCAGGACACTACACCTCCCAACACCATGACAGACCAGGACCTACACCTCCCCACACCATGACAGACCAGGACACTACAACCTCCCCACACCATGACAGTCCAGGACACTACACCTCCCCACACCATGACAGACCAGGACACTACACCACCCCACACCATCGCAGACCAGGACACTACACCACCCCACACCATGACAGACCAGGACACTACACCATGACAGACCAGGACACTACACCATGACAGACCAGAACACTACATCTCCACACACCTTGACAGACCAGGACACTACACTATGTTAGACCAGGACACTACACCATTCGTCACCTTGACAGACCAGGACACTACACCATGTCAGACCAGGACACTACACCATATCCGAACAGGACACTACACCATGTCAGACCAGGACACTACACCATGACAGACCAGGACACTACACCATATCAGACCAGGACACTACATCATATCCGACCAAGACACTACACCATGTCAGACCAGGACACTACACCTCCCCACACCATGACAGACCAGGACACTACACCTCCCCACACCATGACAGACCAGGACACTACACCATGACAGACCAGGACACTACACCATGTCAGACCAGGACACCACACCATGACAGACCAGGACACTACACCATGACAGACCAGGACACTACACATGACAGACCAGGACACTATACTCCCCACACCATGGACAGTCCAGGACACTACACACTCCCCACACCATGACAGACCAGGACACACACCATGACAGACCAGGACACTACACCATGTCAGACCAGACAACCAAACCATGACAGACCAGGACACTACACCATGAAAGACCAGGACACTACACCATGACAGACCAGACACTACACCTCCCCACACCATGACAGGTCCAGGACACTCACACCTCCCCACACCATGACAGACCAGGACACTACACCATGTCAGACCAGGACACTACACTATGACAGACCAGGACATACACTATGACAGACCAGGACACTACACCTCCCCACAGCCTTGACAGACCACGACACTACACCATGTCCAGACCAGGACACACCACCATATCAGAACAGGACACCACACCATGTCAGACCAGGACACTACACCATGTCAGACCAGGACACTACACCATATCAGACCAGGACACTACACCATATCTGACCAGGACACTACACCATGTCAGACCAGGACACTACACCTCCCCACACCATGACAGACCACGACACTACACCATGACAGACCAGGACACTACACCATGTCAGACCAGGACACTACCCCATGTCAGACCAGGACACTACCCCATGTCAGACCAGGACACTACACCATATCAGACCAGGACACTACACCATATCAGACCAGGACACTACACCATGTCAGACCAGGACACTACACCATGTCAGACCAGGACACTACACCATGACAGACCAGGACACTACACCATATCTGACCAGGACACTACACCATGTCAGACCAGGACACTACACCTCCCCACACCATGACAGACCACGACACTACACCATGACAGACCAGGACACTACACCATGTCAGACCAGGACACTACCCCATGTCAGACCAGGACACTACCCCATGTCAGACCAGGACACTACACCATATCAGACCAGGACACTACACCATGACAGACCAGGACACTACACCATATCAGACCAGGACACTACACCATGACAGACCAGGACACTACACCATGACAGACCAGGACACTACACCATGTCAGACCAGGACACTACACCATGACAGACCAGGACACTACACCATGTCAGACCAGGACACTACACCATATCTGACCAGGACACTACACCATGTCAGACCAGGACATACGCACATTTGACGCAAGGCCCGAATAAATATCAAATATTTCCCTCATAAAATGGAAATATATACAGTATATATATATATGATAATAATAATTCACAAAACACCCAGTCCCCTTTTGTTAATAGTAATATATTGACTCAGTCATTTAATCGATGTTGTAGAAAGGTCACCTGACCGTTGTAATGTATGAGGCGGTTGGGTTGTAGCGCGGTCGCTGTAGGTTGTACAACAACATTGTTTGGCAGACTTCCGATAGCCGGTGGACAGACGGTAGACCCTTGGTAATAATGAAGAGAAGGAATTGTGTGTGTGTGTGTGTCTGGTTGTGTCACAGTTTTGTGTCACATCAGTTCATGTTTAACGAGGCCAAACAAAGCTTTTCATATTTCAGTTTCAGGGGGACTCACAGAGTAAAGAGGGTTTGGCTGACTGCAACAGTCACGCAGTCCTCCCATTTCTCCTCCTCTCCTCTCCTCTCCTCTCCTCTCCTCTCCTCTCCTCTCCTCTCCTCTCCTCTCCTCTCCTCTCCTCGTCCTCTCCTCTCCTCTCCTCTCCTCTCCTCTCCTCTCCTCTCCTCTCCTCTCCTCTCCTCTCCTCTCCACCTCCTCTCCTCTCCTCTCCACCTCTTCTCCACCTCCTCTCGTCCCCTCCTCTCCTCTCCTCTCCTCTCCTCTCCTTTCTCTCTTCCTCATCCTCAGCCCTCCAAAGCCCGTTCTCTCTACTGTCCTGTGTCCTGTATGGAGGCTGTTCTCTCTACTGTCCTGTGATGTTTATTGTGAAAACCCCTCAGGGCCATTCTTCAGGAGCCCCACCCATACAATTAGATCTCTGCTAATTAGGTCTGACACATCAGACTTTTAAATCACACTCCACTGCTAATGCCTGGCTAAAAGTGTATGTCTCTCCCATCCTCTTTGTCCCCGTCCTCAGAGCAACAATCAGAAGGTTATGAAACACACCTTCACTAGAGTTCTCTCAGTCCCTCAGACTCAATGCAGTCTGAGAGAAGTCTGAGAGAATGGGAGAGAGAATGAGAGAGAGAGAGAGAGAGAGAGAGAGAGAGAGAGAGAGAGAGAATGGGAGATGGAATGAGAGAGAGAGAGAATGGGAGAGAGAGAGAGAGAGAGAGAATGAGAGAGAGAGAGAATGAGAGAGAGAGAGAGAAAGAGAGGGAGGGAGAGAATGGGAGAGAGAGAGAGAGAGAGAGAGAGAGAGAGAGAGATGGGAGAGAGAGAGAGAAGAGAGAGAGAGAGAGAGAGAATGAAGAGAGAGAGAGAGAGAGAATGGGAAGAGAGAGAGAGAGAGAGAGAGAGGGAGAGAGAGAGAGAGAGAGAAGAGAGAAGAGCCGAGAGAGAGAGAGAGAATGGGAGAGAGAATGAGAGCGAGAGAGAGAGAGAGAGAAATGGGAGAGAGAGAGAGAGAGAGAGAGAGAGAGAGAGAGAGAGAATGGGAGAGAGAATGAGAGAGAGAGAATGGGAGAGAGAGAGAGAGAGAGAGAGAGAGAGAGAGAGAAGGGAGAGAGAATGAGAGAGAGAGAGAATGGAGAGAGAGAGAGAGAGAGAGAGAGAGAGAGAGAGAGAGAGAGAGAATGAGAGAGAGAGAGAATGAGAGGAGAGAGAGAAAGAGAGGGAGGGAGAGAATGAAATGGGGGAGAGGAGAAAAAGAGAGGAGAAAGGAGAGAGAGAGAGGAGAGAGAGAGAGAGAAGAGAGAATGGGAGAGAGAGAGAGAGAACAGAGAGAGAGAGAATGGGAGACGAGAGAGATGGGAGAGAGAGAAGACAGAGAGAGAGAGAGACAGAGAGAGAGAGAGAGACAGAGAGAGACAGAGAGAGAGAGAGACAGAGAGAGGAACATTAACATGTACCAGTGCACCAACAGCTGTGTAGAGTCCCTACTGTCTGCCTCGGGCTCTGACTGACAGGTCGCGCTGTAACACTGTGGTTAACGTTTGATCAGGGTTGTCACAGGAACGGATCTTCTATCCGCTGCTCACCTCTATCACAGACTTTTGTTTAGATATTGGGTTCAAAGTCGACATAAGAGAGCTGTTTTAAAGATGTTATTTTCAACAGAGGTCTTAGGAGACTTTAGAGGAACATGACGTTTATTCAACATTACCTGTTGAACAGGACGTAAGCTGTTGTTTTGAAAAGGGTCTTGGGAGAGAGTTAAACGAGCGTTGAATGATTGAAGATTGTAAAGTACACAAACAACGATGGTCGGTCCCCCCCCCCTCCTTGTACTACGAAATGAAAAGATTGTTTTTGGTCGTCACTTCAGGGAAAAGCCTCGTAGACAATCAGACACAGCAGGGGACATTTTTATAAACCCGACTTCGTCTCCGCAGATCACAGCGTTTACAACCCGCTTCGTTTAATGACTTGGAGCTTCAATCGTCCGTTGTCACGCTCTCCGTAGAAACAACTCTGTACTAAACTGTTTTAAAAACAAAGAACGCAACCAACTAACCCCATACTGGCAGTCGTGGATTTAGTGCTCTGATCCACCCAGTACAGACCACCACAGCCGTAGATGTTGGGGCTCTGATCCACCCAGTACAGACCTCCACAGCCATGGATTTAGGGCTCTGATCAGCCCAGTACAGACCTCCACAGTCGTGGATTTAGGGCTCTGATCAGCCCAGTACAGACCTCCACAGCCGTAGATGTTGGGGCTCTGATCCACCCAGTACAGACCACCACAGCCGTAGATGTTGGGGCTCTGATCCACCCAGTACAGACCACCACAGACGTGGATTTAGGGCTCTGATCCACCCAGTACAGACCACCACAGCCGTGGATGTTGGGGCTCTGATCAGCCCAGTACAGACCACCACAGCCGTGGATTTAGGGCTCTGATCAGCCCAGTACAGACCACCACAGTCGTAGATTTAGGGCTCTGATCAGCCCAATACAGACCTCCACAATCGTGGATTTAGGGCTCTGATCAGCCCAGTACAGACCTCCAGTCATGGATTTAGGGCTCTGATCAGCCCAGTACAGACCACCACAGCCGTGGATTTAGGGCTCTGATCCACCCAGTACAGACCACCACAGCCGTGGATTTAGGGCTCTGATCAGCCCAGTACAGACCACCACAGCCGTGGATTTAGGGCTCTGATCAGCCCAGTACAGACCACCACAGCCATGGATTTAGGGCTCTGATCAGCCCAGTACAGACCACCACAGCCTTGGATGTTGGGGCTCTGATCAGCCCAGTACAGACCACCACAGCCGTGGATTTAGGGCTCTGATCAGCCCAGTACAGACCACCACAGTCGTAGATTTAGGGCTCTGATCAGCCCAGTACAGACCTCCACAGTCGTGGATTTAGGGCTCTGATCCACCCAGTACAGACCACCACAGCCGTGGATTTAGGGCTCTGATCAGCCCAGTACAGACCACCACAGCCATGGATTTAGGGCTCTGATCAGCCCAGTACAGACCACCACAGCCGTGGATTTAGGGCTCTGATCAGCCCAGTACAGACCACCACAGCCGTGGATGTTGGGGCTCTGATCAGCCCAGTACAGACCACCACAGCCGTGGATTTAGGGCTCTGATCAGCCCAGTACAGACCACCACAGCCGTGGATGTTGGGGCTCTGATCAGCCCAGTACAGACCACCACAGTCATGGATTTAGGGCTCTGATCAGCCCAGTACAGACCACCACAGTTGTGGATTTAGGGCTCTGATCAGCCCAGTACAGACCACCACAGTCGTGGATTTAGGGCTCTGATCAGCCCAGTACAGACCACCACAGTCGTGGATTTAGGGCTCTGATCAGCCCATTACAGACCTCCACAGCCGTGGATTTAGGGCTCTGATCAGCCCATTACAGACCTCCACAGCCGTGGATGTTGGGGCTCTGATCAGCCCATTACAGACCTCCACAGCCGTGGATGTTAGGGCTCTGATCAGCCCATTACAGACCTCCACAGCCGTGGATGTTGGGGCTCTGATCAGCCCAGTACAGACCACCACAGCCGTGGATGTTGGGGCTCTGATCAGCCCATTACAGACCTCCACAGCCGTGGATGTTGGGGCTCTGATCAGCCCAGTACAGACCACCACAGCCGTGGATGTTGGGGCTCTGATCAGCCCATTACAGACCTCCACAGCCGTGGATTTAGGGCTCTGATCAGCCCAGTACAGACCACCACAGTCGTGGATTTAGGGCTCTGATCAGCCCAGTACAGACCACCACAGTCGT
Organism: Oncorhynchus kisutch; assembly: GCF_002021735.2. NCBI lineage: Eukaryota > Metazoa > Chordata > Actinopteri > Salmoniformes > Salmonidae > Oncorhynchus > Oncorhynchus kisutch. The sequence continues at coordinate 8,883 of NW_022262649.1, read as the reverse complement.
GGATTTAGGGCTCTGATCAGCCCAGTACAGACCACCACAGCCATGGATTTAGGGCTCTGATCAGCCCAGTACAGACCACCACAGTCGTGGATTTAGGGCTCTGATCAGTACAGACCTCCACAGCCGTGGATTTAGGGCTCAGCCCAGTACAGACCTCCACAGTCGTGGCTTTAGGGCTCAGCCAGTACCGACCACCACAGCCATGGATTTAGGGCTCTGATCAGCCCAGTACAGACCACCACAGTCGTGGATTTAGGGCTCTGATCAGCCCAGTACAGACCACCACAGCCGTGGATGTTGGGGCTCTGATCAGCCCAGTACAGACCACCACAGTCGTGGATTTAGGGCTCTGATCAGCCCAGTACAGACCACCACAGTCGTGGATTTAGGGCTCTGATCAGCCCAGTACAGACCTCCACAGTCGTGGATGTTGGGGCTCTGATCAGCCCAGTACAGACCACCACAGCCGTGGATGTTGGGGCTCTGATCAGCCCAGTACAGACCTCCACAGTCGTGGATGTTGGGGCTCTGATCAGCCCAGTACAGACCTCCACAGTCGTGGATGTTGGGGCTCTGATCAGCCCAGTACAGACCTCCACAGTCGTGGATGTTGGGGCTCTGATCAGCCCAGTACAGACGGTTTTTCTTCCAACTCATTGGACATAAAGAATAAAGGCTGTGAGTCTAACCGTCTATCCTCTCCTCTCCTCTCCTCTCCTCTCCTCTCCTCTCCTCTCCTCTCCTCTCCTCTCCTCTCCTCTCCTCTCCTCTCCTCTCCTCTCCTCTCCTCTCCTCTCCTCTCCTAAAGGCTGTAGTCCTGCCCTCTCCTCTTCCTCTCCTCTCCTCTCCTCCTCTCCTCTCCTCTCCTCTCCTCTCTCTCCTCTCCTCTCCTCTCCTCTCCTCTCCTCTCCTCTCCTCTCCCTCTCCTCTCCTCTCCACTCCTCTCCTAAAGGCTGTAGTGGCCTCTCTCTCTAACTGTCCTGCCCTCTCCTCTCCTCTCCTCTCCTCTCCTCTCCTCTCCTCTCCTCTCCTCTCCTCTCCTCTCCTCTCCTCTCCTCTCCTCTCCTCTCCTCTCCTCTCCTCTCTAACCGTCCTGCCGGTGTTCTCCTGTAACTGTTGAAGGGTGTGACAGCTGAGATCGTCTCGAACGTTAAAGGTTTATGGTAATAGTCTGGTGACAGACATCCCCAAGACAGAGAGCTGACCAGGCCTCATCAATGTATGGATCCTGCCCCCTACAGTCAATAACCAGAATGACACGTGGAAACCTATCGGACGGGAGCTTCAGGACAACGACGACGACATCAACTGTCATACAGGACAAAGGACACATTACAAACATATGGCATCCTTATTCCCTTTAGGGAACAGAGTGACTTAGGGAACAGAGTGGTTTAGGGAACAGAGTGGCTTAGGGAACAGAGTGACTTAGGGAACAGAGTTACTTAGGGAACAGAGTGGCTTAGGGAACAGAGTGGCTTAGGGAACAGAGTGGCTTAGGGAACAGAGTGGCTTAGGGAACAGAGTCACTTGAGGAACAGAGTAACTTAGGGAACAGAGTGGTTTAGGGAACAGAGTGACTTAGGGAACAGAGTGACTAAGGGAACAGAGTGACTTAGGGAGTGACTTAGGGAACAGAGTGGCTTAGGGAACAGAGTGACTTGGGGAACAGAGTGACTTAAGGAACAGAGTGGCTTAGGGAACAGAGTGGCTTAGGGAACAGAGTGACTTAGGGAGTGACTTAGGGAACAGAGTGACTTAGGGAACAGAGTGGCTTAGGGAACAGAGTGGCTTAGGGAACAGAGTCACTTGAGGAACAGAGTAACTTAGGGAACAGAGTGGTTTAGGGAACAGAGTGACTTAGGGAACAGAGTGACTTAGGGAACAGAGTGACTAGGGAACAGAGTGACTTAGGGAACAGAGTGACTTAGGGAACAGAGTGGCTTAGGGAACAGAGTGACTTAGGGAACAGAGTGACTTAGGGTACAGATTGACTTAGGGAACAGAGTGACTTAGGGAGTGACTTAGGGAACAGAGTGGCTTAGGGAACAGAGTCACTTGAGGAACAGAGTAACTTAGGGAACAGAGTGGTTTAGGGAACAGAGTGACTTAGGGAACAGAGTGACTAAGGGAACAGAGTGACTTAGGGAACAGAGTGACTTAGGGAACAGAGTGGCTTAGGGAACAGAGTGACTTAGGGTACAGATTGACTTAGGGAACAGAGTGACTTAGGGTACAGAGTGACTTAGGGAACAGAGCGACTTAGGGAACAGAGTGGTTTAGGGAACAGAGTGGCTTAGGGAGTGACTTAGGGAACAGAGTAAATTAGGGAACAGAGTGACTTAGGGAACAGAGTGGCTTAGGGAACAGACTGACTTAGGGAACAGAGTGACTTAGGGAACAGAGTAACTTAGGGAACAGAGTGACTTAGGGAACAGAGTGGCTTAGGGAACAGAGTGGCTTAGGGAGTGACTTAGGGAACAGAGTGACTTAGGGAACAGAGTAACTTAGGGAACAGAGTGACTTAGGGAGTGACTTAGGGAACATAGTGACTTAGGGAACAGAGTGGTTTAGGGAACAGAGTGACTGAGGGAACAGAGTGACTTAGGGAACAGAGTGGCTTATAGGGAACAGAGTGACTTAGGGAACAGAGTGGCTTAGGGAACAGACTGACTTAGGGAGTGACTTAGGGAAACATTGTGACTTAGGGAACAGAGTGGTTTAGGGAACAGAGTGACTGAGGGAACAGAGTGACTTAGGGAACAGAGTGGCTTATAGGGAACAGAGTGACTTAGGGAACAGAGTGGCTTAGGGAACAGAGTGACTTAGGGAACAGAGTGGCTTAGGGAACAGAGTGTTTAGGGAACAGAGTGACTTAGGGAACAGAGTGACTTAGGGAACAGAGTGGCTTAGGGAACAGAGTGACTTAGGGAGTGACTTAGGGAACATAGTGACTTAGGGAACAGAGTGGTTTAGGGAACAGAGTGACTGAGGGAACAGAGTGACTTAGGGAACAGAGTGACTTAGGGAACAGAGTGACTGAGGGAACAGAGTGGCTTAGGGAACAGAGTGACTTAGGGAACAGAGTGACTTAGGGAACAGAGTAACTTAGGGAACAGAGTGGCTTAGGGAACAGAGTGACTTAGGGAACAGAGTGGCTTAGGGAACAGAGTGACTTAGGGAACAGAGTGACTTAGGGAACAGAGTAACTTAGGGAACAGAGTGGCTTAGGGAACAGAGTGACTTAGGGAACAGAGTGTCTTAGGGAACAGAGTAACTTAGGGAACAGAGTGGCTTAGGGAACAGAGTGACTTAGGGAGTGACTTAGGGAACATAGTGACTTAGGGAACAGAGTGACTTAGGGAGTGACTTAGGGAACAGAATAACTTAGGGAACAGAGTGACTTAGGGAACAGAGTGGCTTAGGGAACAGAGTGACTTAGGGAACAGAGTGACTTAGGGACAGAGTGACCTCTACTGGACAGAGAAGGAACTGCAGGGAGGGAGAGCCAGGCGGAGGGGGAAACCTACTGGAGGTTCTAACAGCTACACACATTAAGTAACACTCTCATATTGTGACGTGAAGAGTGTAGTATTGTCTTGTATATTAGTTACGGAGGCGTATTAATTGTCTACTCTGGTACAGATGGATTTCCCAACAGGTTGGTGTTTTAGTGCTTATATAACCTGGACGACTGATGGTTTGTAGCGGCGTCTCTCAGGACCTCGTCCCTGATGTCTGGTTCTTCCTAGATAACTCGGTTGAACTCTGACTCTCCGTACTGCAGATCTCAGTATTGCCTGTTGAGGCGTTACTAGTGTGTGTGATCAATGTATCTGATCATTGTGTTTGATGGGACACTCAGTCGTGGACTAATAAGGAACGGAGGAATCAATGGGCCCAGTTGACACACAGACAGACTTCCCTTTCCTTCCCTCCATACCTCCCTCCCTCCATACCTCTCTCCCGTCCTCCATCCCTCTCTCCCTCCATACCTCCCTCCCTCCTTACCTCCGTCCCTCCCTCCATACCTTCCTCCCTCCATACCTCTCTCCCTCCATACCTCTCTCCCGTCCTCCATCCCTATCTCTCTCCATACCTCTCTCCCTCCATACCTCCCTCCCTCCATACCTCCCTCCCTCCATACCTCTCTCCCGTCCTCCATCCCTATCTCTCTCTCCATACCTCTCTCCCTCCATACCTCCCTCCCTACCTCCCTCCCTCCATACCTCCCTCCCTCCATATCTCTCTCCCTCCATACCTCCCTCCCTCCATACCTCCCTCCCTCCATACCTCTCTCCCGTCCTCCATCCCTATCTCTCTCCATACCTCTCTCCCTCCATACCTCCCTCCCTCCCTACCTCCCTCCCTCCATACCTCTCTCCCTCCATACCTCTCTCGCTCCAGACCTCTCTCCCTCCATACCTCCCCTCCCTCCCTCCATACCTCTCTCCCTCCATACCTCCCTCCCTCCCTCCCTACCTCCCTCCCTCCCTACCTCCCTCCCTCCCTCCCTACCTCCCTCCCTCCATACCTCTCTCCCTCCATACCTCTCTCCCTCCATACCTCTCTCCCTCCATACCTCCCTCCCTCCATACCTCTCTCCCTCCATACCTCTCTCCCTCCATACCTCCCTCCCTCCATACCTCCCTCCCTCCATACCTCTCTCCCTCCATACCTCCCTCCCTACCTCCCTCCCTCCCTACCTCCCTCCCTCCCTCCCTACCTCCCTCCCTCCATACCTCTCTCCCTCCATACCTCTCTCCCTCCATACCTCTCTCCCTCCATACCTCCCTCCCTCCATACCTCTCTCCCTCCATACCTCCCTCCCTCCCTCCCTACCTCCCTCCCTCCCTCCCTCCATACCTCTCTCCCTCCATACCTCTCTCCCTCCATACCTCTCTCCCTCCATACCTCCCTCCCTCCATACCTCTCTCCTCCATACCTCTCTCCCTCCATACCTCCCTCCCTCCATACCTCTCTCCCTCCATACCTCCCTCCCTCATACCTCTCGCCCTCCATACCTCCCTCCCTCCCTACCTCCCTCCCTCCCTACCTCCCTCCCTCCATACCTCTCTCCCTCCATTACCTCCCTCCCTCCCTACCTCCTCCCTCCTCCATACCTCCCTCCCTCCATACCTCCCTCCCTCCATACCTCCGTCCCTCCCTACCTACCTCCCTCCCTCCCTACCTCCCTCCCTCCATACCTCTCTCCCTCCATACCTCTCTCCCTCATACCTCCCTCCCTCCCTACCTCCCCTCCCTCCATACCTCCCTCCCTCCCTACCTCCCTCCCTCCCCTACCTCCCTCCCTCCCTCCCTCCCTCCCTCCCTCCCTCCCTCCCTCCCTCCCTCCCTCCCTCCCTCCCTCCCTACCTACCTACCTACCTACCGTCCTCCATCCCTATCTCTCTATCTCCATCCTTTCCTTCCTATCCCCATATATCCATCCCTTCCTATCTCTCTATCTCCCTCCCTCCATATCTCTCTATCTCCCTGCCTCCCTCCATATCTCTCTATCTCCCTGCCTCCCTCCATATCTCTCTCTCCCTCCCTCCATATCTCTCTCTCCCTCCCTCCATATCTCTCTATCTCCCTGCCTCCCTCCCTGCCTCCCTCCCTCCCTCTCTCCCTGCCTGCCTGCCTCCCTCCCTCCCTCCCTCCCTCCCTCCCTCTCTCCATCTACCTGTAATTGCTATGCGTAGTGACTCAGTAGAACTGAAGGGGATATTAAACAGAGAGACATCCTAAACGAGGCCTTACTGCAGCACGCAGTACTACTGCAGTACGCACCAGAGACTGTATCCATACACTTCAACTGAAATAATCTCTCTATTACGCAGCCCTCAATGACTCTCTTATCATCATATCTGTCACACTTCCCTCATCTGTTTTCAGAAGCTCTGTAGCTCACACAGATAAAGAGAGAGAGAGAGAGAGAGACAGAAAGAGAGAGGTAGAAAGAGAGAGAGGGAGAGAGAGAGAGAGATATTGTATATTATCTACCTCACTTGCTTTGGCAATGTTAACACATGTTTCCCATGCCAATAAAGCCCCTTGAATTGAATTGAGAGAGAGGAGAGAGGTAGTGAGAGAGAGAGAGAGAGAGAGAGAGGTAGAAAGAGAGAGAGGGAGAGGTAGAAAGAGAGAGAGGGAGAAAGAGAGAGAGGGAGAGGTAGAAAGAGAGAGAGGGAGGGAGAAAGAGAGAGAGGGAGAGGTAGAAAGAGAGAGAGGGAGAAAGAGAGAGAGAGAGAGGTAGAAAGAGAGAGAGGGAGAAAGAGAGAGAGAGAGAGAGAGAGGTAGAAAGAGAGAGAGGGAGAGAGAGAGAGAGAGAGAGAGAGAGAGAGGTAGAAAGAGAGAGAGGGAGAGAGAGAGAGAGAGAGAGAGAGAGAGACAGAGAGAGAGAGAGACAGACAGAAAGAGAGAGGTAGAAAGAGAGAGAGGGAGAGAGAGATATTATTATCTAACTCACTTGCTTTGGCAATGTTAACACATGTTTCCCATGCCAATAAAGCCCCTTGAATTGAATTGAGAGAGAGAGAGAGGAGAGAGATAGAGAGAGACAGAGAGAGAGGTAGAGAGAGAGAGGTAGAGGTAGAGAGAGGGAGTCATTTTTAGCCCGTAAATAGGAAAAGTATGGAGTCCTAGTGAGAGTCTAGTGCTGTGGGGTGTTATGGGATATGGTGTCCTAGTGAGAGTCTAGTGCTGTGGGGCGTTATGGGATATGGAGTCCTAGTGATAGTCTAGTGCTGTGGGGTGTTATGGGATATGGAATTCTAGTGAGAGTCTAGTCCTGTGGGGTGTTATGGGATATGGAGTCCTAGTGAGAGTCTAGTGCTGTGGGGCGTTATGGGATATGGAGTCCTAGTAAGAGTCTAGTGCTTTGGGGTGTTATGGGATATGGAGTCCTAGTAAGAGTCTAGTGCTGTGGGGTGTTATGGGATATGGTGTCCTAGGGAGAGTCTAGTGCTGTGGGGTGTTATGGGATATGGAATTCTAGTGAGAGTCTAGTGCTGTGGGGTGTAATGGGATATGGAGTCCTAGTGAGAGTCTAGTGCTGTGGGGTGTTATGGGATATGGATTCCTAGTAAGAGTCTAGTGCTGTGGGGTGTTATGGGATATGGAGTCCTAGCGAGAGTCTAGTGCTGTGGGGTGTTATGGGATATGGAGTCCTAGTAAGAGTCTAGTGCTGTGGGGTGTTATGGGATATGGAGTCCTAGTAAGAGTCTAGTGCTGTGGGGTGTTATGGGATATGGAGTCGTGACATTTCTCTTCTTTCTCACACTCTCTTCTTTCCCTCCCTCCACCTCTCTTCTCCTCCACCTCTCTCTTCTCCTCTCTCTCCTCTCCTCTCCTCTCCTCTCCTCTCCTCTCCTCTCCTCTCCTCTCCTCTCCTCTCCTTCCTTCCCTCCCTCCCTCCCTCCTCCCTCCCTCTCTCTTCCCTCCCTCCCTCTCTCTTCCCTCCCTCCCCTCCTTCCCTCCCTCCCTCCTCTCCTTTCCTCCCTCCCTCTCTCTTCTTTCCCTCCCTCCTTCCCTCCCTCCCTACCTCCCTCCCTCCATACCCTCTCCCTCCAGACCTCTCTCGCTCCAGACCTCTCTCCCTCCATACCTCCCTCCCTCCCTACCTCCCTCCCTCCATACCTCTCTCCCTCCATACCTCCCTCCCTCCCTCCCTACCTCCCTCCCTCCCTACCTCCCTCCCTCCCTCCCTACCTCCCTCCCTCCATACCTCTCTCCCTCCATACCTCTCTCCCTCCATACCTCTCTCCCTCCATACCTCCCTCCCTCCATACCTCTCTCCCTCCATACCTCTCTCCCTCCATACCTCCCTCCCTCCATACCTCCCTCCCTCCATACCTCTCTCCCTCCATACCTCCCTCCCTACCTCCCTCCCTCCCTACTCCCTCCCTCCTGCCCTCCCTCCTCCCTACCTCCCTCCCTCCATACCTCTCTCCCTCCATACCTCCCTCCCTCCATACCTCTCTCCCTCCATACCTCCCTCCCTCCATACCTCTCCCTCCATACCTCCCTCCCTCCCTCCCTACCTCCCTCCCTCCCTCCCTCCATACCTCTCTCCCTCCATACCTCTCTCCCTCCATACCTCTCTCCCTCCATACCTCCTCCCTCCATACCTCTCTCCCTCCATACCTCTCTCCCTCCATACCTCCCTCCCTCCATACCTCTCTCCCTCCATACCTCCCTCCCTCCATACCTCTCGCCCTCCATACCTCCCTCCCTCCCTACCTCCCTCCCTCCCTACCTCCCTCCCTCCATACCTCTCTCCCTCCATTACCTCCCTCCCTCCCTACCTCCCTCCCTCCATACCTCCCTCCCTCCATACTCTCCCTCCCTCCATACCTCCGTCCCTCCCTACCTACCTCCCTCCCTCCCTACCTCCCTCCCTCCATACCTCTCTCCCTCCATACCTCCTCTCCTCATACCTCCCTCCCTCCTACCTCCCTCCCTCCATACCTCCCTCCCTCCCTACCTCCCTCCCTCCTACCTCCCTCCCTCCCTCCCTACCTCCCTCCCTCCCTCCCTCCCTCCCTCCCTCCCTCCCTCCCTCCCTCCCTACCTACCTACCTACCTCCCTCCCTGCCCTCCATACCTCCCTCCCTCCCTACCTCCCTACCTCCCTACCTCCCTACCTTCCACATACCTCCCTCCCTCCCTCCTTCCCTCCTCCCTCCCTCCCGCCTCCTCCCTCCCTCCCTCCCTCCCTCCCTACCTACCTCCTCCCTCCCTCCCTCCCTCCCTCTCTCCCGTCCTCCATCCCTATCTCTCTATCTCCATCCTTTCCTTCCTATCCCCATATATCCATCCCCTTCCTATCTCTCTATCTCCCTCCCTCCATATCTCTCTATCTCCCTGCCTCCCTCCATA